>NC_061518.1:8575000-8875000 GCF_022379125.1 Scophthalmus maximus
AAGTTCATACACGTTTTGCAGTCACAAATGCCTTTTGAAGGAAATGTTTAGGTTTTCTATCTATACATAATGAGGAAATGCTGTTGCAAATAGCAAAAATGTTGATACCAAATCAGTGAAATGTTCACCGATGACATTTTTCATTTGTTTTCCCTGAAAAATATCGAACCATAATAAAATATCTCCTCAGAGTGAATGCAGCACTGTTTAAATGTATATTTGTTTATTTACTCACTGCATTATAACAGTAACTTGTCTTTCATGGGTCGATACGAATGTATTTAGAATGAAGTTGTGATTAAAAATTTAAATGTAAAAACATAAGTTACATAAATATTTTAAGTGTTGATGAATTGTCAGGCGTTTGTGTTTGTGGTTTGGTTTAGTGCAGACAAGACAGCAGTGATTCAAATGAAATCACAAAACACAACATGATTATCAACATTTAAAGGGTCAGTAAGCAATTTTGGAAAAGAATTGTTTTTTGACTGCACTGACACTAGCACGTTTCTTAAGGTGTCGGGGAGTGATGTTTACAAACTACACAAGGTGTTGGGTGGTGCGGTCCGCACCATTTCTTTGCTTTCAACTTACAGAGCCAGGGCTATGCAGAAAAACTGGATTTTTTCCCCCCAGCACACACACACAACCGAAATGTGGCGGACCGGGAGGAAATATTCGCTGAATTCAACAAAAAAGTGTATTGGATTAAAATCGCTTACTGCCCCTTTAACACAAATCATAACTTTTCCATAACTTCGAGAGAAGTGAGGAGACGGATAGAAGCCCCAAGGCTTAAATGTTGAAATGTCTGTCAGTCGAGATTCAAGTACATGTCAGAAAGATGGTACGTAGGTCGGCTTGCACACTTCTAAAATACTTGTGCTCCAAGTACTCAACATGCTTTTAGCAGAGGATGATTGATTGAGCAGAAAAGGGTATCCAATATCATTATCCAACACAAAAACAACATATTCATTTATTTATACCTATTTTTTTTCATAATTGGTTTTCATGGATTACTGTTCAGACTTAGTTCTTCATACATTCAGGATTGCTTTGTGTATTTGAATGAACACTGTGCACACGGTGATGCAGCTGGAAACAGATATATTTACAGACTAACAGATGCAGGTGTGGTTCTCGTCCTCGCAACGTTCATGTATTTATCAAGTGTTTCACATCACAAGTGATACTAATTATGAAATAAAGGTTTTCTTTTGTAAAGCTTTTCTCTCAATGCCGTTATCCCTTCATCTTTATCCTTGTCTCATTTTAGCCCACATGCTGATTCTGAAGAATGCCAACATTTCAGCCTCTACTGTTGGTAAAAACGTACTCTTTTGCTCTTTTTCTTTCTCTTGTCTCCCCTCTCTCTGCCTTTCTAGCTCTTATTTTCTCCCTCTCTCTGTCTCAGTCCATGTTGTCAGGCCATCACAATTTAAAATAAGGTTTAAATTACAGGACTGGCTGTGGCTTTCCGTTGTTCCCTCAGTGTTTTTGCCAGCTCGCAATTTGGCTTTTAATGGAATGCTGCCATGCTGCTGAACCTAAAGATTCTTTGCAGATGTCGACAGGCTCTGACTCTATGAAGTGCAGGAAACTGTCGCCTGTGCTGTGAGCTCTAAATGCAATGCCGAACTAGGACCAAAGTTTATTTGAGGAAAGGCAGCATTTTCAGGAGTTTTCAGAAGATGCCTGTTGTTGGTGAGAACAAGCATGTGATTGTGAGCCAAGAATTCAACCATGATGTTGGAAACCACATTGAAAGTAAAACACATCCGGTATTTAAGCTTCACTGTGTGAATTTGATTAAAACAATATAAGTGTATGTATACACGCAGACACAGACACACGGAGTGCTTTCCATTCATCGTTGTTCAATTCTTTTGAAAACCGCCCAACTCGAGTGTGCATCGTGAATAACAGTCATGTTTGATAGTTTTCAATAAAGTTATAACCTTGTAATGTAATTTCTTGTTAAATACGATTTCTTTTAGAAGCTATTAGCTACAGTGGTTTTCTAACTCTCGTGTGAGCATTGCTAAATGCTCTGGCTGAACAGTGGACGACTAGAAGATAAATTCAAGATTGATTGTCTTGGTTCAAACTAAAAAATATGTTCTTAAAATCATGGAAATCACATGGTTTATTTAATTCCACTAGATGAGTTACTGGTTGCCATGATTAAATGCCAGTTCATTGTTTCTGCTTTCAATTGGATGCCTGCAAACTTGTAGGCTTTTTGCTTGTATTACGATTGGGAGAATTCGTACTCAGACATTCTCCACACATGCACAGTAGAAAACATACTGATGACCAGAGGCTCCCTTTTTCGCATTTGGCTGAACATTTGTATTTAGCGCACGTGCAATTGGTCTGCTCACAGTGCAGATGTTTACTCGGGGTCTACACGGACCCCCAAAAAACTTTGACGGAAGATGTCACGTGTCACATGGACTCACATGGACATGCAGACAAGGAAACCGTACATTTGCTTTAAGTATCTGTTAGTGCCTATAGTTTTTTTGTGTGCTATTGCTACATAGCCTACATGAGCATTGGGAGCAAATCCATCAGAAACGTTGCGAGTTCAGCATCAGACTTCATTCCTTTACTCGCCAAGAGTTCTCTCCTGGAGTGGAAAGCAACACCTATCCGGTTTTTATTGTCCTTCTGGCACCTTTTTACTTCCACTGAAGTGAGCATGTTTAACTAGGCTGTCCATCTCTTCACTCTTATGTAGTGTCCAGTCTGGCATGAAGAAGTAGCTCTGCTCAGGTGGCACGTTATGACCTCTTGTCTTGTGAACTGGACGGTGGCTAAAGTCAACTGGCAACTGGTCTTGGCAAGTGACCATCACCTACACCTGCTCCCAGCATGACACCATGTCCAGTGGCAGGGAAAACTTACACATAACACCTTCAGCAACTAAAAATCCGCTCATTTTTTAGGTTTCATGCCTGCAACTTTACTATGAGGGGTAAAAAGCCTGCACGCCACTGGTACTAAATGGCAAAGTAAGCAGCAAGCTGGTGAACACAGTAGAACATTTAGCAGTTTCAAAAGACAAGTTTTTCCCTGCAAGATGTTGCTTGAGACAAAAACAGCGGGAAAAGGAAGTGACTGTTGAATTGGCGTGTCATTTCACTGAGGTGGTTGTATTATTGTGTTGCTCTACTCCTAAATTAAAGCAGATTTGATATGTGGAAAATGTGAGCTCATTGAAAAATGTGTTCGCACATATTCACAGTCTCACAGTTCTTGTGTTATGCATATGGATTGTGCATTGCATGGCCAGTCCACACTATTGTATTTCTATTCAGGGCGTCCACACATAATTCAGCCAAATTAAGTTTTGTGGAGGAATTTCATAATTTCACTCTTCATTGTGGAGCAAATTAATCTTTTCCACCAGTAAGTGTGTGCAATTATGTTGTGAGGAGTGAAGGCCATATAGCCGAATCATGTGAGGCTCAATGAGAGACTTGACCCCTGTGACTGGCTGAGCGAGGGGAGGAAGTGTCGAGGAAAAGGGCCTGTCCAGGAATGTGTTGGGAGGGGAGGCTTGTCAACTACCGAGCTCGGCCTCTCTGTGTCTGCCTTTGTCTTTCCATTCAGATTTACATCATCTTTCTTTAAACCATTTGTGCAAAAACTAAAGGTCGGTTATTGTCAAAGCCACAACGATCCATATTTCTTCCCAAAGCTGTAGTGTCTTCGTGAAGCCCGATGTATCTCTCTGTCGCGGTGTCACGATGCCTGTAGTTGTGTCTCTGGGGGCCTCCGCAGGGACAAACGTGGCTTTGTAATTTCTGTACCTCTTGTAAAACGTAGCCACATATAAGGCTGCTACGCCACATGAACTGTGATCGAGGTGCTGTGTTGCTGATAGTAAATACAACCTGAAGAAAGGACTAATGTCTCCTTATCAAAACAGTCAATAGATTATCTCATCCTAATCTAGCACAGCTATTTCCAGTGCAAACTTCGGCTGTGATGTGATTGTTTTCACCGCTCTCGGTCACAAATTAAGTACTGTATGAATGAACATGATTACATCAGGCCGAGATGGAAAACACAGCAATCGATCAAACAATCTGCGGAAACGCTGTTGCTACAACAGTGAGACTGCAATGGAGCCTATGCATAACTAACAACTATAAATCACCTCATGCTGAAGCTGCTGTGACACTTTAATGTCCTGTAAAAGTATAATTTAGGCTTCAGTCCAACCCTCATCCTGCTTAGTTGCTTAAGTTGCACTGAAAACAGTTGAAAACTAAACTTACTGCAATCACAAATTAGATCAGGGAGTTCAAGACCACCATAACACAAACCATTCAATTAATTTCACATTTTGGATCAGATTTTCTTTTTACGGTTATTGCATTTGCATATATTTTTTGTCTTAACCACTCAAACACCCTATTAATCTTAGAAGAAGTGTAGAGTTTGACTCTGCCAATATGTGTCTACACTAACTAGACAAATGGGAATATATGTCAACAATAACACTCAATACACTATATATATATTTCACATCATCTCGTATTTCCAAAATTTCAGTTCAAGGAACTACGGACATCAGTCTTCAATTAAAAGTTTCACAAGCAACAGAGTTTGGAGAATTTCTCCAACTGTAATAATAAGGCCGAAGTGAAAACCACCAAGATCTCCCTGTTCCCAGTGTTATATGTCCACAATGAGAAATATGTCGACGTGTGGTGCATGACAGAAGAGTTGTCCAGGATGCAATGATGTATGCAAAACCCGAGACATTCCTTGGCTCGAGTTGTCTGGCCCTTTGAAGTCGCAGCATGAATGCAGGAAACGGGTTACTTTCTCTCTTCCTCTTGGCAGAGCTTTTAAACTGCCCCCAAGCACGTCTTCCTAGAAAAAAAAATACGTCAATGGCAAAAGACCAGGGCTGCGTTCACTCGTAATACCTTTTCACGAACGATTTCTCTGAGCCAGTCTCTGTCCGTACCAACACACCTGGAAACACATATCACATGACGCCTTCACGCACACTGAAGCATGCACATGCCCACGACGGTTGTCAGAGATCGTTTCGAACAATAGCTCACCTCCTGAGCATAGGCAGCTGTGGTATTATAAAATGAAGAATTCAACCGCGCAACAGCTGCTAGCAAAGACAATAAGGCCAGCAATGCTTGTGATCCATGTTATCCGCGTTGCATTCACCGCTCGGGGCTGATGCCATTTGTTTGCTTCCGGAAGAGGGTCACACGATGTGAATTCGGCGAGTCAGGGAGCGAAGTGTAGAGGCAAACCCTTAGTGTCTGTGTCCATCGCATCCGATTCTGCCTGTCGGAATAAAACTCAACTCCAGAATTTTCAGGATGCAATGGGGCCAGCGGCATTTTCAAAAAAAGTCTCCATTGTGGGGGCTGGTAAACCCCGTAGTAGTGTGGACACCAGGGGTGAACCTATCAAAGTGATGCGTTTTAGAACTAAAACCTCAATCACGTCTACGTTTGCTGCCTTGTGGTCAATTGAATAGGAGCCACAGGTGTCGCTGTGGAGGCAGAGACCTCATGCTCGCAAAGCAATACTTTATCCTCTCGATAGTGGCGAAGGATTGTTCAACACAACTGTTAAACTGTATACCTGTAAGTGCCTAAAGCAGAGACGTAAGTGAAACTCCGTGGCTGCGTTGTCGTCTGGCCCGGCAGAAACGGAGACGTTTCATCAGCCGCTCTCTTATTTTCTTCCCGATTGGTTCTTTTCAGTCACGTCTCAACTACCAGTGGTGACAAGTTTCCGCTTCACTTTCAGTGCTAGTTCCACCTCGTCACCGGTCCAGTACCTGCTTTTAGGTTTCACTCTGTCTTATTCGTGGTCTTTTGTTTAACCAAGCAACCGACCGCAGAGTAGACACTCTGCTCCCTGTTCACACCAGCGCACACGTGCACAGTGTCCGTTCATGGCCACGTGACATCTGTTTTCAGGTGTGTGAGTATGGACGGATATGACTCCTGGACGGGCATCGTTTTAGTTTCAAAACAAAAACTTGTATGTAGTATGGATGCAGCCTTCGTCGGTCAGTGGCAGACATTTGCGTTATTAGGGCTGGTCCTGCTGCCGCAGTCCAGACAAAAGGAGGATGAAGGATTGTGTGTGTGTGTGTGTGAGTGTGTGTGTGTGCGTGTGTGCGTGCCTGCGTGCCTGCGTGCCTGCCTGCCTGCGTGTGTGTTTACATGTTTGGGAGCGAGAGCCCCGTTGTGTTTGACTGTAAAGGCCGCGTCTGGCGATAACGCAGCCCTCTGATGGCAGAGATAGTCAAGACGCCAGCTTAAATGTGGCTTGCTGAATTGAAGTTGCCCTGTAATGATAGTTGTCTCAAACAACACTGAACCTACCATTTGTAGCCAGGGAGGGGTGTTTTCTTTTTATTCCCTCGTTTTATTTTGACTTTTTTTTTTTTTTTTTTTTTTCTGAGCTTGGGGAGGAAATTTGAGGAAGTTGAATCAAAACAAAGCATCTTAGAGGCGACCGACAATGGTCAGTAGCTGAATTCTATCCTCCCTTCTCGTCCCACTGCCCCCCCTCCCCCTCTCCCCTCGCCCCCCCCCCCCCTCTCTCCTCTCTCCCCATCCTACCCGCTTCTTTCAGCACAGTGGAAGAGTCTAATAACTGGAGGGGAATCTAATCCTTGGCACTGGATGAAAGACGAGGGTCTCCCTCCCTCCCTCTCTTTCTCACAGTCTCTTTCTCTCTCTTCATTTTTTCCATGGATGCTGGTTATGCTTGGCAAGTTCTCTCTCTCTCTCTCACCCCCCCCCCCCCCCCCTCTCATTTCCCCAATCCATTTCTCTCTCTTTTCTTTTTTACTCTCTGCCCTTTTCTTCCTCTGCGTGCAGGTTAAGGTTAGCAGGAGGCAGTCTGCACCACTCAGCCTGGCAGGAGAGGGGGGGAAAAGCTGGGAGTTTAAATTAATAATTTGTTTGGGAATTATGCATATTCGTTTTCAAGATGAGAACTAGACGAGAAGGTAGAGCCCTGATATGAAGCGACAGCCAGCAGCCCGATATATTACAATCCACCTACCAGAACATATAGAGTGGACTAATGATTGTGTTGTATCTCGTGTGTATCGTTCGTACAAAAAGTGTAAAAATTACTAGATAAAATTGAAGGTTGAATTTTGAGTCTTTCCATCACAGTAACATCATCAGGTGGAGTGACTGCTCCCAGCCAATACATAATCTATGACAGTTAGGTTATCCTTACAACACTGGTTTATACACAAAATAAACACATGCCATATAACTTGAGGTTTAGAAGAGGTGGCAGGCAGATTTCTATACCTCTGGACAGATACAGTACCTTTGACTAGCTCTTTCCAGTCTTTATTCTAAGCTTGTCTAACTGTCCGCCGACCATGGCTTCCTACAGACATGAGCGTGGTATCAGTCTTCTAATCTAACTCTCAGAAAGAAACCAAGTGAATGTGTTTCTGAAAATATCGGCTCAGTTCTGGGGAGGAAAGACAAAGAGGAGGAAAAGAAAAAGGAAAGACGAGCAGGGTTGTCGTTGTTTGAAGTCCAGGCTGGACAGTCTGTGGGGCGCCGACAGGAAACTGACTGTCTGATCCCCGAACATAAATTGCCACCGTCCGAAAACAAAACTAGTCTTACACATATATTTGTTGCAGCCTATTGCGATTTATTTAACAGCAATTGATTTGTTTTATATTCCACCTCTCTTCCCACAACAACAACAACAACAACAACAACAACAACAAGAGTGAAGTGTATCAGACGTTTCGAGGAGATTGGCACTAAAAGACAGTGATTTTGAAATGAAATAACAAAGACTACTTATCTAATTGGTAAACAGGCCAGTTAAATGGTGGTTGGCTTAAATGCTTGCAGGATGCTGTAATTGCTGCCAGGCCTCACACACAGATGCACGCATGCACACTCACACACACGTCTTTCGACTTCCCCCTCTCAAACATAAACATGCTGATAACCTCAAGTTTGAACCCGTTTTTTACAAATTCCATTGAAGAAGTCGGTTGCCCACCCGCTCCTTCCTCCTCCTCCTCCTCCTCCTCTCTCATTCTCTGCTCTCCCTCGTCTTTCTCACACGAGCTCATTATACCTTTGGTTGGACGATGGCCAGGCGGAGCATGATGACACTAAGGACTGTGCCAGAAACATTAAATGTGACATGCTGTTCCACTCGGGCTGTCAAACTCTGGTGGAAATCTTGATTGAGTGCTTTTCACTTCACAGCATTTCAGTCAAACTTCGGCGTCTGAGCCTTTTATCAACTAACCTTTTTTTTTTTTTACATTTTAAAAGTCACAACAGAAAACGACATGAATGGGATTTGAAAAAGAGTGAAATAAGGTAGAAGACAAAAATAAGCTCCAACAGAATAAAGGTGTTCAGGTGAGAAATGAACTCGGACGATGAAGTCAGACGTTGACACCGGTTGAATTTCAGTAACATGCTGAGGCGTCCGGACAGAGCATGATGGAGGCAGGACATGATGATAATTCCACTATGGAAAGCAGTGTTTATGTTTACAGTTGTCATGTGCTCACACACAAATCTTATATATATATACTTATTCGTGGACATTTGCGTTCTCACATACAGCCCCTCTGGAGAAGTTCAGGAAAACGTACAGACTTCAGTGCATGTCTGGTCTGAAAGCATTTTAAGAGAGATTAAACAGGAATGTAAATATGAAAGCACAGTTACAGATCAGGGCAAGATATGAATTATTAGTCCCAAATTGAATTTAATATTTTTAGAATTGATTTAAAAGAGCCAAGAATTGGAACAGATCTCGAGTTTTCTGGGAGTTTCTACCAGATTTTTCGGTGCATTAAAATAGAGCGGCGTCTTTCTTTAATTTAGTCTCTTCAGATGCTCTTCCTCCGTTTGCATTATACGATCAGTGCTATGAAGTCTTAATGCATCATAAACTTAAAAGCCAAGGTTTGATACTATATCCTTAGCTTTCATTCATTCATTAAATGATAAATTAAAGTGCACTATGTCAAAAAAATAAAAAGCCCCAAAAGTCCCAGTTTGTTTTATGTCTTCTTTGGGAATTAATCTGATCATGAGCTCATAAAGTCCCCCTGTATTTTCCCAGACATGATTGTGTTGCCTTATTACAGGGAAGAGCACAGCTTGTAAACGTGTGTGTGTGTGTGTGTGTGTGTGTGTGTGTGCGTTACAAAGAGAGAGAGAGAGAGAAAGAGAGAGATCCTGCTAGCTGAGCAGCCAGCTCTCTTATTGGAGAGCTGTAAAAACTCCAGACCGCAGTAGTTGCCAGCCTGGAATTCACTAATGACACACGTGGGCCTCAGATGAGAAGTGCAATTTTGTGTGTGTGTGTGTGTGTGTGTGTGTGTGTGTGTCATAGTCATACTGTTTGGATCAGAAGCCCCAATTTGTGTCTGTACGCGTGCATGTGTGGGGCCCTATCTTATCATCTACTGAGTGTGTGTGTGTGTGTGTATGTGCGTGAATGTGTGTGTGTGTGTATGTGCGTGAATGTGTGTGTGCGTGTATGTGCGTGAATGTGTGTGTGCGTGCCTCCTCCTACATGTCCTCCTCCTCCCATCGCCACCGCCCCCCCTCTCACCCTGTACACCCCACCCACCCGTCTGCCCCGTCCCCCTGAAACGAAAATGGCCACTGTGCAAACATAACACACCTTGCCTAATCTCAGTCCTGGTTTCACCCAAAAGCAACTTGTTAATGGACGAAGGGCCACCGCCATCCTGGCCCCTGGTGGATGAGGAGGGGGTGGATATGAAAGGGATGGGGCCACAGGCACATGGGTCTTTAAAGCCTCTGTGTCAATAGAGTCTCTGGAGCAAAATAATGGCATCACTCTGTGTGGGAGTTAATGTGAGCTGATAGCATGAAGGCTGGGGGGTCAAGGGTTCATGGGCTTGCGCTAGGTTGACAGAGAGCTGAATGCTTTCCACCCCCCATTCCCCTCTCCGCTGCTCTCTGCCTCCTCTTTAACTCTGGCCCTGAAGGAGTGTGATGGAGGGAGATGGCGAGGGACGTCAGTGAAGGAAGTGGGTTGATTGGTGTTGACAGTTTTAGCCCCGTTTTCAAAATACACAGACCAGACAGATGAGAAATTGTAGGCAAAACATGGAAGAAATGAGCTGTTTTCAGACATGAACTCAGGAAAATGTCCAGAAAATGTGGGTCTGGACATTTTCATGATTCTGCCGTTCAAGTATGAAGAATGCAGAAGGAGACGGGTTCACAACAGCAGTAAAAAAAAAAAAAATCCAGAATATCCAGGCGGTGGGTGGCGCCTGGGTAGACGGTGAATCTTCCGGAGATGTTCCAGCTGTATTCTCACACGTGCCTACTCTGACATTTTCCCAGAAATGTTACCAGGTGAAATGTCCAGACCAACAATTGCTGATCTTAGCGTTCTCACATACAGCCCCATCCGGACTTCAGTGCATGTCTGAAAGCATCGTAAGTGAATGTAGATGATTCCCTGCAGAACAAAAGGACTTACAGAATTTTCAAAGATTATGAAAACTGTGTGAATGATGGGAATCATATACCGATCAGTAATTAGAGAGCACACACACATCCAGAAAATCTTTCTAGGTGCAATAAGAAACAGTAAGCGGGAAAAAAAAGACAAAAATAACCACACGCTGCTTCCTCGTTCCCGAAGCTTATGTTATTCTTCATCAGTTGTGGCTGAAACAAAGTCATGTCCATGTATCTACTTTATTCTCATTCATGTAAGCAATGTTACATGAGGAAGGGAGATAGATTCACCCCCCAAAGGTTCAGGAGCTACCAGGATGGGACTTGTAGTGCTGGATGTCGCTGATTAGTCAAGTGCCTCAGTGTTTTCACACCAGACATTCTCAAAAACCGGCAACTGCAAAACACTTTTGCTCGTAGTTTGTGGACGAGAATAATGAGGATGGTTCTGCCCAAGAGATTTTAAAATTGATGGACCAACAGCCAGTTATAAAAGTCCAGGCTTTGTTGTCCATTATTCAGCTGATGTGTCAAAAGCGACTGTCATGCTTTTGAAATATCAGCTGGACCATTTGCTTAATCTTCCTGGAGCTTTCACCCTGGTCTGGAAATGCAAACCACATGGCACGGGAGGAACTCTTACCCCTAAAGTTCCGAGACAATAAATTCCAGGAAGTTTTCACGGCAGAGACAAAAGGCAATTTATGGGGGGTTTGTCCTTTATTTTGCAATTAATCTGCAGGTCTACGGGGTAAAAGGGTCGAGGAAGAAATCAAGACATGGGAGAAGTCATTTTCTTTTGTCATGCAGAATGAAAGTGAAACCCTTGTTCAAGTTGCAACTGTCGTGAGCTAAAACATTTTGTTTTAGGGATGTGTGTGCGGTCTCAGTGTAAGAGGTGATCTTATCAGTTTTGTTAGCTAACTTGTTTTGAACTGGCTCAAGGTCTGCGGCAAGAGCTGGGTCTATGCAAAGGTTATACTTTTACGTAGAGTGTGGGACTCAGGAGCAATATCAGGAGATGATGAACATGCAAACCTTCATGTCGGAGGACAAAGGGAACACATGGGCTTCTGCAGCCTGTAAGGCTCAGGTGATCTAGATCTGCTGTCGCCGGCTGCGGTCGGACAGGACAGCCCTGCTGGTGCAGTCAGTGGGAGACGTGTCACAACAACCAATCGCGAGGATGCTGAGGACGTTAGATCATGTTCTGGGCACATGAACACTCATCTCAGTGCATGCGGGGCACTGCGCTCATTGCTTCTCTGCAGCTGTTGTGTACATGTATGCACCGTTATTAAGCGTCTTATGTAACGGAGCTTTCGCCTCGTAAATCATGTCACATGACTCTCCGCTACATGCTAGTGCATGAGCTGTCCATGATGTAAAACATGTTGCTAATGATATCATTGATTCTGATAATCAGATTTTCCACCCCTGGTGAAAACAGAAAATAATTGAGTGAGCAGAAAGACTTCCTCTCCCTACCTCCTCCCCCTTAACATAACTTTGTTCTCCTCCCTTCAAGAGGAATTACTGTCGTCAAAAAAAAAAATTGTGCACTTACTAATGCAAATATTAATACTTCCACCTCTCTTCTTCCCCTCAGACACTGGTACCTCCCTCGGCTCCTCGACCTCCGGCGGACATCGCTCCCACTGGTGCAGCGTTGCCTACTGGGAGCAGCGCACGCGCGTGGGTCGCCTTTATCCAGCCTACGAGCCCTCGCTCAGTATCTTCTATGACCTACCTCAGGGCACGGGCCTCTGCCTCGGCCAGCTCCACGCCAATGCCTACCACAGCCGCCGCGACGACCCGGGCAGTCACGGAACATCGGGCCTTCACGGACATTACAGTCACGGAGGTGGAGGGAGCAGCGGCAGAAGCAGCAGCAGCAGCAGCAGCAGCAGCAGCAGCGTACAACAGATTCGCAGTAAAATCGGTTTCGGCATCGTGCTGAGCCGTGAGCCAGACGGAGTGTGGGTGTACAATCGCAGCCAGCACCCGGTGTTCGTCCACTCACCCACTCTGGACCCGCCCAGTGCTCGGGGGCTGAGTGTGAAGAGGGTGATGCCGGGCTTCTCCCTCAAGGTGTTTGACTATGAACGCTCCAGCTGGATGGCCGAGCACGACGTGAAGCCTGAGAGCCAGGAGGGGCCCTGGGACCCCCACAGTGTTCGCATCAGTTTTGCTAAAGGATGGGGCCCGTGCTACTCCAGACAGTTCATCACCTCCTGTCCCTGCTGGCTGGAGGTGCTACTAAACAGCCACAGATAGCAACGCAGGCACACACTCACAGACTCACATGATGTTTCCTGAACCCAGTATCCTAATTGTAATCTACCTAGATTTAATATAAAATTTATATATTATATAAAATATATTATACTTGTAAATACTCGAGTCATTTTTACAATGCAATTATTTATGTATAGTGTAATGTGTATATGGATAAAAATAAAAAAAGGAACAAGAATATGCACTTTCCATTCTATATATGCATTTCAGATTCTCAGTGTCATTTTGCAGACGTAAACTGTAAAAACAATACAAACCTGGTTTGTGTTCTCATGATTTAGTGAATTCCATAAACATGTATGCCATACACACATTCTCAATAAAGTATTTGTATTAAACGTAGGTGGCTGTTCTGGTCTCAAGTGCTTTTACCTGAGCTTTGGATTAGTTAGGACTCTATGATCAGTGATGTGGAGAGTTATGACTTGATACTAATAGCATCCATTAACACATTCTTCTGTTTACACCATAGATGATCTTTTCAGTGTTTTAAAGAATTGGTTTTGAGGTGCCAGTTGACTGATTTCTTGGTTTTTCCTTTGGATCACCTAAACTAACTGTGCCCTGGATGTAGTTTAATATCTGATGGACAGGTTTGAGAGGTGGTATTGAGTTTTTGTTTTTTTTAAGATGAATCAAATATAATAATAATAATAATAATAATAATACATTTCATTTATAGAGCTTTTTCCATTGCCAAATCAATCTCAAATTGCTGTATGTAACATGGCATAGATGGCAAAAGGGGGGCAGACTTGTTATTGGGTCATTGCTGACTCTCACTGTGCATGTCAGCTTCATTCTTTTTTTTCAGATGCCAGAATCTCTCTGGTGCTCTCTAGGACCCTCTAGAACTCTAAAGCTGGTAAGATTGGTTGATTGATCGAAAAGACAGAAATCGATTTATTGTTACAGTATACACAGTTTTCTATAAACTCATCATCCCACCATCATTCAGAACACAATATGTGAGAGGATGTAAATACAGTAAAAGTATAGAATATAATTAAGGCAAATAAAACGCAGGCGGATCATGTACAGGGCAGTTTGTGTTGGTGGTAGCTGTCAAATGGTGAAGTCTGGCCCTGTTGTCAGGTACCTGAGCCAAGCATGTTCACTGAGGAAGACTCTGAGATGCAGCTCAAGGCTCTCAAAAGCTAGTAAGTGAACCTTTGAGCTCACATTGTTTTGTTGTTTGTATCTTATGCTGCACAATTTTTAAAAGTGAGTTCAAACTGTATAAATCATAATCAAGTTGTAACTATCTTCTTGGCACAAAGAAGGGCCGGCAGCAATGGAAAACAGTTGAAGGCGTCACAGTGCCAGTGGTAAGAAAATTAAGTGCATAACTTAGAGATTACACAACAGACCGCAGCAGGGCACCCGGGCCCAAAACCGACTCTGGCAGGAATGAGTTCTGTGTTTATAGCGTAATGGCATCCTGTTTGAGCCGATCAACAACACAATTATTTATGGAAACTCATATTTGGCGTTCGAAGAGGCTGCGGAGCAGGAACAGTGAGATGAAGAAAAAAAAATCAATGTTAGCAGCAGAAGGCAGTAAAAAAAAAACCATTGTAGAGATGTGTGTTTAAGAAGCAGCAGCAGCAGCTCGCTCAGCTCAGGCAAGGCCGGCATTTTTGTTTTGACCCCGAACCTCTGCAGGCTGCTTTGCCGAAACCTGTAATTAACTTTAGCTCGAAAAGTAGAGGAGGGTTGATTACAAAGTTGCAGCACTCCCGAAGAAAAATGAAGCATGGCAGCTTTCAAAAAATCTCTCTCCAGTGTTACTGGTTGGAGTCAGAAACTAAAATAGATGTCAAACCATGATCGGCACAGAAGGCAGTCACGTTTGTGCATTTGAAGAACTCGTATGTTGGTTTGAAACTCTTCTCTTTATATGCCAACAGAGCTGAATGAAAAACTTTTATAAAAACTCTGCACATTCCCACACACCCCCAAGAAATTCCAATGTATATTTCAGTCAAGTCTCCTCTCTGCTTTTCCAGGAAAAGAGTGGGATTTGTGGTCAGGATACAATGGAAGGATTGAGAGGAAGGGGTTGGGTCGGGAGAGTCGCTGCTGGCGGGACTTGTCCAAAAGCTAACCGGGTTTCTTTTCCATCTCTTTTTTTGGTTGTTCACATCTGAAAACACCCCTGCCCAGTCTCTTGTCTTTTGTTTTTTGTTTTCCTTTGTCAGGATTCAGAGTCATGGAGACCGTGAAATGGATCCCAGGCAGCAAGCGGTGGAGGAGGGTTCTCGGGCCTCGGCTTCAGGGCTGCGGTGTGCACTGACCTCACTGTGAACTGAAGGAAAACGGGCTAATTCTGCCGCTGGCTCACCAGCTCCACCCCTTCACCGTATAATTATCCCTGTCCGGATTATGATGTTATAATTATGTTAATGAATACATCAGGGATGGTAATTTACGGAGGACACTCTCTGTTGTTGCTCTAAACAAGATGAGTGATGAGTGTTTACAACTTTTAGCTCCTTCACTGCAAATCATGAACACTTTATTTTCTCGAATCTTTAGCTTTTTTCTCCTTTTCTTTCATATACATGTTTATAGATCAGTGGTTCTCAAACTGTGTGTAAGGGCTCTGTATTTGCTATAAATTGAGAGCGAGAGAGCTGTTTCTTTCTTCTTTGCTTCATCTTATTGTGAATTACTGGATTATTACAGGTTTTATCGGCAAAATAAATTCCTCATGAAACAAACATGCATCGGGACGTCACAAAAATGTGACGTCACGAGGGCTTCATTTTCCAAGGGTCGGAAGTTGTCAGTTTAGTTTTAGACCTACTTTTCGTATAGTTCAGGCAATGAAAGTCGGCCTGTGTTGTTTTTTGTCATCTTGAAATTTCCTAATCTGTAAACTCAACACAACAAAATCTCATAATAAAAAAGGGGATTTTGACCAGCTCAGTTACTCAATAGTTGTGTTTACTCAATATATGTAGAAAACTAATTTACCTCAGAATCACGAAGCACAACAAATGGTAATTGGTTCAAACTATGTTCCAGGTCGAAAGGTGGAAAATTATACAAAAATTAACAAATAGGCAAAAAAAATTATATTTAAAAAAGAGTCAAAATACAAAAAATTAACTTTGTTTATCTTCATATATTATGTATGTGTGTGAATAATTGTGTATAAAACTATTAATTGTGTAAAATCTTACATACTGTTCAACTATATCGGAGAGTGATAGTATTAGGCATAGTATAACTACAAAATGTACTAACAATCTAATAATGTACTGTATGATAATCTTCAGTCACTGGGACATCTGTACTTTGACTTAAGTAGAATTTTAAATACAGGACTTGACATGAATTAATACATGTACAAATCCAACGAGTATTATCACCAAATGTTTCACATGACAATTCAACCCTAAATTATCTCACATCAGCAGAAATCTGATCACCAGAGAAAAACACTCCCCACATCACACCATCATCATCATCTTGTCAGTGTTTTGTCACTTGGCTGCTCGGAGTGCATGTGGATCGATACCTCGGCTGTTAGCGAGTCGTCCTGTGTGAAACCACAGACAGCTCAGACATCTCTTCACTGTCTCCTCGCTGATGGCACATCGCAGTTTGATTAATGTCTCCTCACATCTGCAGAATGACAGACAAGCATTCTCCTCTTGACACCAAACCAGGAAATAAACTGTCGTAAATCACCGCGAATATATAACACTCACTGGGCAATTTATTCGACACACCTGTACACCTGTTAAACCCTGCTATTATCCAGTCAGCCAATCGGGTGACAGGAGGGTGGAGCATCAAACCATGCAGATACAGGTCAGGAGCTTCAGTTCATGTTCACATTGCATCATCGATACAGAATAAAGACTAAAGTGCGTGAACAATTGAATCCTGTCAAGTCTGAAGATATGGCACACAGATAAGACACTGCTTATAATAGGACATCCATCAGGGCTATGTGAGTGTGGGGTCGAAGAAAGTATGTTTTGTCATTGTCGTACAACTAACAGAGTTTGACTTTTTAAAACCAGGTTGATGAGGAGAATATAGTGTTTTTTAAGCTGTGGCCGACAGTCCAGCATGGTGGGTGGCGGTAATGCACATTAAATGGTAAGTGCCTCTTGCCATTACACTAATAGAAGGAGAATAAGAAGTATGCATGGATGAAACATCACACCTCTGATATTTGATTGTGGCATGATTGTTGGTGCCAGATGGAACAGTTTGAGTATTTCTGAAATTGCTGAGCTCCGGGCATTTTCATGAACAATAGTCTCTAGAGTTCAATCAGAATGGAACCCAAAAAAACAACATCTATTGAGCGGCAGGTCTGAGGCTTTAAATGCCTTGTTGATGAGCGAGGTCAGAGGAAAACGGTCAGACTGGTTGGAGCTGACAGAAAAGCTACGATAACTCAGACGACCACCCTTCACAACTGCGGCGATCGGAGAAGCATCTCAGAATCCTCAACATGTCAAACCTTGAGGTGATGGACGACCAGGGCAGAACACCACGTCAGGTTTTACTCCCGTCAGTCAAGAACAGAGATCTGAGGCTGCGGTGGACACAGACTCACCAACAATGGACAGTAGAAGACTAGAAAATACAGCCTGGTCTGAAGAATCTGGATTTCTTCTGAAGCTGCAGGTTGGTAGAGTCAGAGTTTGGACCCAACGGTCCAGGTTAACGGTGGTGTTAGGGTTTACAGAACCAACCATGGTTTGAATTCCTAATGGGTTAGGGACGAGCCGTAGATTGGCAGCATGAATGTGCTTCTGACAAATCTACAGAAATGATGCCATTGCGTTCAAGTGGACCAGAATGTGGTCGATCCTAATAAAGTGCTCGGTAAAGGGCATGTGCCCTGAAGTACGTTCAACAAAGACTAGGCTTCCAGATTCTTTGCAATTTCTGTTGTTTGTTAGCCTCACATAATCCAGGATTATTGGCGTGGTTCCTGGAAATTACTAAAGATGTCAGCAAACATCAAATAGTCAACTCAAGGTCTTTGTTATTATTCAGTAAACTGGAGCAAAGTCATCGCTACTTGGAGGAGTAAGCATCCAAGGTCAGATACATGTGTATATGATGCCCAAAGCTTTTACATGTTGGACCCACAATAATAAAGCATCATTTGAATTATTTTTGTGATAAAATGGTTCATCTTCTAGATTATTGTACTCAGTCAATTTGATGTGAACCTGAAATTAGATTCCAAATATAAAATTTGGGATTCAAGGTTTAAAGTTTGCCCGAAATAGAACTCTTCTTATTTTTTTTTCACGCCATACATTTTGACTTTCCATAGCAAAGCACAGGTGTTACCGATAACATTAACGGCCGCTGAGTGGCGGTAAATGTACTGTTTTGGTTTGAGCTCGCCGCTCTCACGCCGCAGCAGGTATTTCCCTCGGGAGCTGAGAGAAACTGAAAACGGAGCCAAAAAGAGGCTGAATATTTGCCAGATGACCAGAAACACAACTTCAATGTTGCTCCATCGCTGCGGTTTGCTAACAAGTTTGACATGATGTTGCGTCGTTGCAACTCGTTTCCAACGCATCAGTTTCATCTTTCACCTCCCACTTTCTTTTAACATCAGATCCCAAAATACCCAGGGTTATTTGTTTTGGTACGAGAGAGCGAACGATTAATTTACCAGCAAATAATTAGTCTGTTTAAGCTGATTAGTGACCAAATTGTTATATCAATGATTATACCAACAGATTTCTGTTAATTCACAAATTGATTGAGAATCCGAACAAAATGCCCACATATATTGCAGTTGACATGTGTTATGGATGTATATTATCTACAGTATGTCAGCTGATGCCTTCAGATCATACTTCGTTTTACCTAACTTATTGATAGGTGAGTAAGAAGTTAGCTCTCTGATACTACATTTGATTTCTAGAGTTCAAGATGCAAACTCGTGTGCAAAACTTTCCATCTTTTCTCTCCAGGAAACACACACACGCACAGACACGCAGAAACGCTGTTATCTCACACAAACACACACCCATTCATTGAGTTTTATTTCTGAAATTTAAAGTATGAAATCACTTAAAACTAATTTCAAGACTTGCCGATATGCGTCTCTGGAAATGAAACAATGACAACAGTTGTGGCGGAGCTTCTTGTTACCTCATGAAAGTGTGAAAATGATCAACAGAATGAGCTGCTGTCCCCTTTATGGTTTTCAAGAACATACACTGCGACGTTGCTGTCAGCGTAAACGATTTCCCGTCTCCACTAAACTATTAGTATAAAACTCCGAGTACACATCTCAGGCTCGCCCTTTGAGTGAATGAGTGAGGTGCTGTTTATTTTCCAGTCTGTCTTTGTTTTGTTACTTTAAGCACCATGTCTGTCAGCCATAGTGTAATTATATGGAGACAGACACAGAAGGGGGGGCGGAGGGTGTTGGAGACAGCCCTCTCTTTCAGCTGCTGTGAGCCGCAACCAGTACCGCCCGAAGCTGCTCGCCTCTTGAATAGCAGCCAGGAGACTCTTCGACTCCCGTTTAACCCCTTAGATCACCCAAAGAGCCGCTTTCTTCCAATTCACCTGGCGCTTCCCACAAAATAGTTCCGATCTGAGAAGAAGAAACAAACTGGAAAAGGTCATGGAAAGTAATGCACACAAAATTTGACTTCAAAGACGCGTCATGTCTCATGATGTCCATCTCCGAACTCGTGTCATGTCTCATTATGTCCATCTCTGAACTCTTTCATTAGTTATGAGACATTTGTACAGCATCCTCACAGTAAACATATGCCAATATTTAATGTTCTTGCTGCTTGAAGTTATGAGTTGACAGTCTAATTGACTTATTTTACTTATACTCATGCAGTCACGCCCACAACCACTTAGCCATTGGAGCAAATACAAGTTTTCTATATGCACAAAGTATATGACTGAGCTTATTAAATGTATTTACACTCAACATTTTATATTTTAACTTTGTCTTATTTTACCTTAAAGACAATCCAACTCTCAATCTCCCTGCCAGACTTACTCCTACTTTCAAGGGCTGAGGTTTTTGACAAAATAAGACTTGTGAATCATAGTCACTACAGGAATGGCCTGTATTGATGAACAGTCTTTAGTGTCACAAGAGACAAGACTTTGTGAAGTCTAAAGAAAGTGTCAACTGTGATCAATTGCAGAAAACTACAGCAACCATGTCTCCTGCGTTTATATTCTCCTTTTTTGTTTTTCTTTAGTTGCCAAATACCGGGACAACTTTTCTCTTATTTGTAACCTAATGCTTTCAGTTGCCAAATCACAGCCATAGAAATGTTAATTCGGCTTTAGTTGCCTGGAGAGACTACTGAGGAATGAACAAATTAAATATTACATGTTTGCTGTGAATGTCTTTTCAGTATACAAACATTTACAGATGCATTCACAGCTGATTTTTACAAAATAACTGTCTGAACTGAGCTGCTAGCAGTTGTATTAAGCTGTGACTATGGCTATTTGGCTATACTGCATATGCTGCACCAATTATGGAATAAAGGATATAAACAATGAACACCTAGGTTAAAAGTGTGACATTAGTTTCATCAAGCACGCATCTCTTAAAATGAGGGCTTACTGTTAAAGTCAAGTTAAACTCATAGTAATGAATAAAATATAATAATCAATAAATAAACTAGAAAGTATTTGAAAAGACACAAACTCTAACCATTGACAACTTGACCCTCAAAGAACAGGATGAGCGCATTGTCCTGTATCCATGAGCAGATAAAAGTGTGAAAGGGTGAACTTTTGGAAAATGCTGAAAAGTTTAACACCTTTCGAGGGTTTTTTTTTGGTTTTTCTGTCACAGTGTGGACATGCCCTCTGATCATTAGAAACATCATTTGGAGAGTTTTATATGTTAATACATGTTGGATGAGAGGCCAATTTAAAAAAGACCACATACTCCTGTCTTCCCTACAAATGGATGTAGTTACCGTTTTGAAAACAAAGAACACGTATACAACATATGGTGGTTCAATAGTGGTTCAATAGTGGTTAGTGTAAGTATCATGCCTTTTGATCCTGGCAAAGGCCCACACCACCCAGACAAAAGCTGCAGCACATTTCCAGAGACACGCTGGGGATGTTTGACAACTTTCGTAGAAGTTTTAATGTCATTCATTGTACAAATGCATAACAAAGAACAATTCTGCCCCGAGACCACACAGTCGAGTATCAAACCAGCTCCCCTTCTGTTTTCAATTTGTTATTGTTCACAGATAAAAGGTTTCCTTTACACGACTTGCATTTACACAAAATACCACCAGAAAGAAAGAAAAAAATCACAACGCATCTAATGTACGACTTGACTTTTCTTCTTTAAGAGGTCTAAATGTTTTCCATATTGTGGGACTCTAAATGGACGCAGGAAATGCTGTCACTCCGCTCTGCTTTCCAAACTTCCAGAATGAGGTTTTGGCTCTGGTGGATGCCAGTGTGGTAGATTCCACCGCGGTACCGACCCAGCTCAGGTTTCCTCTCGGTGGGAGAGACTTCGGGAGTCCCCGCCCTCTCTTGATGAACACAGCATTATCCCCCTGTTGTCCATTCAGCTCATTTTGGATCTTGTTAAAATGTGTTTGCTTGACATGAGGGCAGTCTTGCTATTTCCATTTGGGCACTGGATGCAACTAAACTAGCCCACAGGCTTCCTTTAACCGTTTCACACGTTTTTTTTCCCCCGCAGCAAACAAAACCTTCTGTCAACTCAGATTGTGCACACAATCTAGACAGTTGTCAGCGTTAAGTTGGGAGGAACTAAGATCGTATCTCAAAGGCACGGAGAAATGCACTGACATTAATAGCAAGAAACACAGAAAACAAACACCAATGGTATATGAATATAATAAGAAGAAGTCATGAAGATACAGTATGTTTCAGTCATCCCAGCATCATGGCAGCCTGTGCGGCGCTGGGCTCAGTGGCCTTTGGCTAAAGCGTATGACGAACCTTAGCATGTCCCCATGCTGACATGTCGAAAAGTCGATGTATAGTAATCCATGCAAAATTTGTTGAAGTTCCATTTCTATATTTCCATCTTTTGACAGAATGAAAAAAAGGTTTATCCTGTAACATGTACCCATCTTCTTGCAGAAAGTACCCATGTAGATATCAATTATGACCCGGAGCTTTTTGCTCCAGCCATTTTTTTCCACATTTGATTCTTTTCACATTTTCTGCATTTGACCAGCCCACAACTGCAATATATAGTCATCCACATGATTTATAATTTCTATGTATCTAATCGTGTAAAACTGAGGTAAATACTCATTAATTAAAAACTCTTCCTTTAAAACGCAGTCACTTACATTGGCCTACCTATTCATAAGACCTTTTTTAAAAATCATTAATTATACATTGGAAAAGTAATGGACCCGCTGAGTATAATTATTCTTGCTCTAACCGGTTGTACACACATCAACTACAAACTGTGGTATCAACATAATTTGTGACTAAACCTTAACTGTACTTCATAGCTTTCAAAAACATACAGGCCTTCATCAGACAACCCCAGATTGTTGGCGACGTTAAACGTGACTCTTTCATCTCTTTTTTCTCTTTCTTTCTTCGCCGTCTCTTTGACACACACGGACATTATTCCTCATATCAAAGCGTTTTATTGAACCGTGTCGGCACAAAGCCTTATTGTCTGACCTCTTCTTGAACCAGTGAGATGAAGTATGAAGCCATTTTTCATCTCTCACCTTTTGTGTCAAGCAAGGTGTTAAAAACAGAAATAAAAGGGTGGAACCGAGAGCTCCGGTCTCCATTGTGCAAAAAGCAACATGTTTGAAGTTGAAGACTCTTCACTTTCATCTCATCAAATTGACACGAGAAGATAAAACTGCCTTGTTTTTCCTGCAACAGTAACCAGATAATGTTTCAAAAGGAGAGTTTGGGTGTTGAACAAGAGACGCAGCGAGTGAAGCGTTAGATCAAATCTAATGTACTGACTGTACTAACATGTACTCAAGTATTGCATAGATTTTAGGTACTTTTATTATACTGTATACTTGCACCCCGTCAGATTTAAGGGAGATTTACTCGACTTTTTACAGCACTGTATTTGTCTGACGCCTCTAGTTACTAGTTGTTTTTTTTCAGACTACAAATAATAGCTTTCCTTTCTGGTGATAAAAACAAATCCTAAACAAACAATGAAGAAAAAAACAACTCTCAAAGTTGAAAACTTTCATTGATTGCCCTTTTTTGTTGTTGAGATATTTGGTTCTCACAGGACAATGAAACTACAAGCATTTAATGATCTTGTAGAATATGATGCTTTGCTAGATTAAACAACCTGACAGTATATACCGTAAAGTACCAAACAAATAATTGTGAATGATAATTTTACCATTGTAAATTTAAAATTGTATTTGATGAAATGTTACCCAGCGTTTGAATGCAGAACTTTTACTTACCTGATAGTCTATCTTTACAGTTTGGTATTAGTACTCTTAACTTGAGCAAACGATCACTGGTCAAAACAAAGTCCCCGTGCTTTTGTTCAGTTGAGGCGTTTTTAATGAGATATTCCTGGGGCTTTCTCTCCGTGGAGCTGTCGATCAAACCGAGGCGGAGGTGAGAAAGCTATGTCTGCCTGTCAGTGTGCTGGCGTTGCAGGTACTAGCCTGGGCCCTGAAGGCAACATTACCACAACTACTGATGTTCTTAAGTTTGTCGGAGGAGTTGTCAACACATGCCCTGCAGTGCTGCAGTTGGCCTTCACCTCTGCCTCTGCCTCTCTTTCCCTCCCTCTCTCTCTCTCTCTCGCTCGCTCATTGCTCAACGTTTTGTTCTTGGTTTTTCGTTTCGGTCTGCTGGAAAGTCCTGTAAGTCAAGAAGTCCCCAGAACCTAAAAAGTAGCTGAGCTTCATGTGGCACTAGAGCGTGCCTTGCACCTTCACTGCACCTTTACATGAAATAGCATACATACAGTATAACTGACTACACATGGCAGATATCTCTATATGTCGACTGTAACATTAATATTTCCTCACTGCACGGGAGTTGCATTCACACTAATCTAAAAAAAAAAAAAACTTTAATATTTTTCACAACTCACTCAAGTCAATTTTTAGATCAGGACCAGGGTCTCTGCATGATTTGGCCAACTGAATGTCCAGGCAGACACGGCATGAAAATCCGTTTGTTTTAATTCTGTATTAATGTGAATCAGGGTAAAGACAGAACTCTAAAACACTGCAGCCTGTGTTACAAATCTGATGTCAGACATCTATAGTGTAAATTATTTCGAACAGATGAAGTAACTGAAAGGTCCTTCAAGTTATTTACATCGATTCGATGTCACTGCTGGTCTGTCATTACTCATTATCTGTTTAAGTGATCAGAGGCTCAAACGAACAAACACAAATCTACTCTAGGTTTACAAACATACAGATTCTCTCCTCTTTGGTTTCTATCCTCTTGTTTTCAAGTATGCAGGTATTTTATGCTGTACAGTTAATCTTTCACATATTTCTAAAATTCAGCTTATAAGACAGAGACAGATAAAAGAAACAGAAATGCAGAAAACAAGTAATAAAAAAAGTCATTTTGGGGGGCAACTGAGGTCTGTTGTCCATATCCTGACTCTAACCTAACTTCAGCTCTAACTAGAAATCTGTGCCTCCTCCCAAGCCTCGGAATCTAACGTTTACTCCTTCATCAGTGGGGTGTTAAAGTTTTAGTCAGCACAGCAGGTTTTTGCTGCCATCTTTTGGCACAAAGTTGTGCATTGTTTTGTGCACAGGCTCCATTTGAGATTGAAATTAAATGTTGAGAAATGTCCTATCCTCCCTAATATATAAATAAAAAAATTGTTATTACTGTAATTCAAAAACTGGATAACAAAGACTCCCTAGTGTACAGATATAAGCCAAGAGATTGACACTGCTTTCAGACTGTAAAAAAACACTCATGGACGTAGTTATTATGGATATCCTTAATACACACACACCAGAACTTTCTCCTAGTCATAATTAAAACTTACAAAGTTTTAGTCCTGAAATAAATAATTATTCTTGTGGGCGATGGAGTTTTGTCCTCATATGGGGGCTGAGATCCCATCAACACAAAGTGTTAGACTGCTTTCAGAAATGAGGGATGATTGGTTCCCATTCCACTGGCTCCCAACCTGGGGCTCAGGACTCCAACCCAAAAAATAAATCTGAAGCCGGATCACAAATTAAAGATGAGAATGATTGCTGTTACACAGGAATCTGAAGATTCTCCGATGTTGTGAATTACTGGATACTTTCACATCTTCAAATGGACAACGTCAAAAGAGAACCTTCATTTTTGTGATCTATCTATAGGCTGGACACATTCCAACCTTTTAGCTCAGGTATAGTGATGAAAGAAGATCATTCGTACACAATATTTCATATGATCTTGGTTTATGTGAAATATCCTTAAGACTGTGCAGCTTCAATCTGTTGTCATTATATATATACTGTACATATACATATTTTATATATATATATATATATATATATATATATATATATATATATATATATATATAATTTGTTTCAGTTCAGTAAGTGTTAGGACTGCTCTCCTTTCTCCCTGCTCTGTCTATCCATACTTCTTCTGCAGGCGCCTGCAGGCCGGACGGGGTCATTCGTGTGATGTGGTGGCACCTTGTTTGGCCTCCACACAAACACCAGCACCTTCTCGTTCACTTTGTCCCTCTCCGTCGCCTCCAGTTCAACATTTTACCGCTTGCAACACAGACATTTCTCACTCACCCATACATTTGTCACACATCACTGATGCACCGGACCTTCACACTCGGTGTGTGGATTTGGAAAATGTGTTTATCTAAAGATGAAGCACTTATTGGCCACGTCATTCCGACTTGTGGCTGCCCTCCTCGTCGCCAACATTGAGGTTTGTCACACTTGTAATCACATTGTGTTTCTTTATCCCAAAGTGGCTAAATGTCACTGCAGAATATGTGGAGGAAAAAAAGATGGAATAAATTGAGATGAGCAGTGCAAACGTGAGTGTCTCATTTCCATGTTGTCCATAAAACAGGACTCTCATTTCCAAACAACGTCAGGCAGATCACATGGATCTCTTTGTTTGTGCCCCTGCATAATTATCAGCTGCAGCCCCTTTTCCTTTAAAGGCTCGTGGAATTTGATAACAACTCCGGCAACAATAGTGTTCCTCTCACACATAATGTTCAAGTGTGGCAACACAATGGTAGCCCAGGGACATTATTTGCATATTGTCAAGGGTGTGTGTGAATGGGGCTTGGGAGAATGAGAAATTATATCAGCCACGAAGAAAAGCAATGGTCTGTGACCAAATGCTTGATCTTCTATGCCGATGTTATTTGAGACGGAGGGGTTTTGTTGTCATAAAAATGCAAATGGCAGACTGGTATGCGGGATGTAATGTGCAATTATCGCTCAAAAAGGAATTTTTACTCGATCAAATCCTCTTTAGTGTTCTGTATAGTGCAATGTATCATATAAATCCACCATAGTAGCATGACGTTAGACATAATTTATTCACTATAGCATGTAATCTGTATTAGTCAGAGCTCATCAAGGAAGTAAATCCCCTTTGGAGAAACATGATGGATCGTTTTGATTTTGACGGCAAGAACTGATAAATACTAATTATTTAGCTCCTAATAATAGTGTTATGATGATTTATTTAATTTGGTTCAGGCAAAGACTGACTGTTGAGTCAAAGCGCCCCTCTCTCTCTCTCTCTCCCTCAGGTGTAGGATGGAATATTTAACAAATGGAGCAAATGCTTGTAATACAGATGCCATCACCACTGGGGGGCACAATTTACCCGTTTTCATACATGACCATGAAAATGACACGTTCACAGTCAGCATATCATGGAGAGCCAGATGTCTTTCTTTCTTTCTTTCTTTCTTTCTTGTGTTATGTTTATTCAAGTGTTTATGATAATTTTCTATCTGGACAAACGTGTTGTAAACATACACAAGATACTTTGATGTTTATTTTTATAGGTATTCTGTTTTGATTCATGTTTTGTTGGTATTTAGTCTAAAGGAGTGGAGCTGTGTGGTTACCTGCTAGAATCCCTGGATCAGCTGGGAATCTGTGGCTACACTGATTGAATGTGGATAAAGATGATGATGTAAAACGTCGACCAGGGAAACCTTTTCTGAATTTCTATCATAACAGAAAATAACAATATCAAGTTACTGGGTGTGTTGCAGATATTCAGAGGCCCTCGTGTGTTCAGACAACTGCCAGTTTGTCTGTGATGTACAGTAGATTACATTTGCCTGCGACTGATCTGTACATTACCATTATTTCTCTGTGTGCTGAGAATTAAGTCAACAATGGAAAGTAATTACACATATTAACTTAGATGTACAGTTCAGAGATATTGATACTTTACACAAGTATTCCAGTTTAATAGTACTAAATTTAGCTGATAATAGTTTTTTTTAAATATTAATTCAGTAAAATTCCAGTATTCCAGAGTATTTTTTACACTGTAATATCAATACTTTGTTAAGGATCTGAGTATTTATCCCTCCAGTGTTTACTTGGGACCTCTTCTGAGCAGTTGCCTTTTTCAGTCCAAAAAATGTGTGATATTTTTCCTTGCTTTTGAATGTGTTTTAGTGATGAGAGTAGCACTGTTAAATTTGAAAGAGACACACAAAGACGAAAAAGTTAACCAATCTCTCTAACTTTAAGTAACTATTAAATATCTCATATGTATGTTGTATTTTTATTTAGTTGTTTACTTATGCACTCATCAGTTTCTTATTTATTACATGTTATTTGGTGTCCATTTGTTCTATGCCGGACTCGGGGGTCGTCACCATTGGATTAAGAAAAGTCTCTGGACTTCCTCTCATCACTGTCAGGGCCACCTGTTCACGTGGTGATAACTATGATGGTGGTGCTGAGGCCTCAGTAGCAAGTGAGTGAGTACATTTTGAACCGTTGTTGAAAAGGACTGACGATCTGCTGTTGAGGAGACTCGAGTGCGCTCCCCCTCCTGTCACTGTTAGCATGATTTAAAAATGACCCAGAGACAGCTTCCGCTGACTGTCTCACTGTAATGAAATCCATGTAAACTGAACCAGACCGATCAGCAAGCGTGCTGTTGAGTCATTTGTAGGATGTTGTTGGGTGTACACAACCAGATTGATTTTTTTTGCCTGTTTGTTCAGATGTTCAGATGATTTATTACTTCCGCTGAATCGACATCCCAAACCAATTTAGTGCAAGTGCTGCTAAATTATACCAAATGGCAGTCTTGTATGTGGCTCGATGCTCTGTGCTATACTTGCCTTTGCACACCATCTCAAACTGAATAACCTCCAACTCAATATCCTGTCTGCTATCAATGAGATTACGCAGGCATGCTAACAACAGGAAATTTGCTCTCACAGGGATTGACCAAGAGCCATTTATAGTGACTCATGACTCAGAGGTAAGTCATGCGAGTGGTGCCTGTATGACAAGCTTGCATTTTACAAGCAGTCAAATTAGGAACACTGTGCTGTCACTGATATTGTTGTTTCACTTGATGAGTCACAGCTTCAGTGGAGATAAACTGGAGGTAAAATGTTCACTGAAGATTATGGTCACTGTGACTATATATGGGAAGAGGAAGAGGATATGTTTGTATGATAAAGTGTGTGTTTAAACAGCAGAGTCACACTCTGCTGATGAGCAACGAACATATGACTCGGCCGTACCAGCCTGTTACTACAGGACCCATTTCACTTTGAGGGTCAAAGCTCTCGCTGGGGGTCGCCCTCGCAACCCTTCTTAAAAACAAACAAATCTCAGAATTTTATCATGCTGTGCACAACACGTTGCCAGATATCACTTGTTGTTGACTTGAAACATTAAATCTGTCAACTTTTATGCGAACAAAAACATCTTGCATTGCACTTGACGGACAACAGTATTTCTAATGTCCTGGATGGAGTTGTGTTTCCGCTGTATTTGACGAAGGGCCCGCTGTGAGCCATTGTTTCGAATTCACACCTTTAAAAGATTGTGAAATTGAATTGTCTGTCCAAGCACTCAGCCTACTGACACACATACAGATGGATTACTGAACAGACCAAGGAGGCACAGGCCCAGGGGTCCAGGGGCCCAAGGGTTGTGGGGGACCTAGGGGCTTTTTGAAGGAGAAGTCTCTGATGTCCCAGTATCCATCGAAAAACCATCCCTCGAGTCTATTTTGACTTCTCTGATACTCACACAAATAAACAAAACTGTAAACTTTCTGCAGTGGAACATTAATTCCTCCCATCACAATGACGTCCACTTGTTTTAACCTACTAACTAAAATATAGCTCAATGATTGCATCCATCACCCGCCATCAAAACTTTGGAAACAGCCAAACTTCCCTAATTGACTGACAGGACAAAGACCAACACGCGATACCAAAGATACCGAGATAGTAATATTTTGGATGCTGTTAAATTTATTTTATTTGATCACAGCCATGAAAACCGCCATGAACGACTGACAAGGAACTAATTCATGATTCTTCAATAAGCAGGAAGAAAAGTAACACAAGGCAAACCAACAGATAGACATATTGGTTGGTTAGTTAGGGAAATTGATGTACAGATATGTGCCAGATATTGAATGTGAGTAGCTGTTACTCTCAGTCCATCGTAACAAAGCTGTCTCCATAACAAAGACAAGAGCACTCAGAGAGCGCGGACCTCCAGGAAGGATGAGGAAGAATCCCTAAAAAAATGACTGGAGCCAGATCCGGGTCTCTACCAAAATTTACCAGTTACCATGCCCGAGACCTATCTTTGATCAAATTTTCATGTAAATCTGTTCATAATCTAAACACACAAATAGACAAAAAGAGGTCAACTAATCTCAGATGTTCTAATATCCAAAGCTTGATGTATGATGTTTAATTTTAAGAGAGTCTATGTTTATGTGTTTCATATTTATGCAGACATACCTCAGAGTGTGTGAATGACAGGCAATTAAACTGAGAGGAAAAATATGTCTTCCTGTTATTCATAGCGAAGTGACTTGTGCAACAGCCTCAAAAGATTTGTCACTGAGGACGTTATGAGCCAAAAATTGTTTCCTCTGCTCACCTGGATCAGCTACTGGAAACAATGTGAAATGAATCCATATGAAGAGTAGAGTGAAGTGAAAGGTAAATATGTGTGTGTGTGTGTGTGTGTGTGTGTGTGTGTGTGTGTGTGTGTGTGTGTGTGTGTGTGTGTGTGTGTGTGTGAGTGTAAGCCTCCGGTACAGCATGTGCTCTACCAGTCGGAGCTGTCAGGAGCTGTTGAGCGATTGATGACTTTCTCAGAGAGAAAACTCGGTGTCATGTTATTGCCAAGGAGTTCGGTTAAAAACACTTTTATATCCCAACAGTTCTCAACGGTGTGCCAGGAGCTCTCCACTCCCCGCTCACAAACATTGCCAACATAACACCCACTTGTATTTCAGAAATGCAATCCCACATACAAACCTGCAAAGTGATTTAGACAAATATTGAGAAACACAGAGAACATAAAGATTCTGCTATAAATTTGTTGCCAAGACTCCAGAGACAAACTTGTGACGAACCCAGCGACACGTTTGTGACGAAATAATTACAAACCGTACACATTTCTTCGGCCAAAATCTCATATTTAGCATTTTTCACATACCAATGGTTGAAATGCAGCTTTTACTGAGAACTGCACTTGTGAAACACAAGTGAAACTTCTTATTCCACTGAATCTATTTATTAGCTGTTGTTCCTGTATAGGTGACCTTTTGTTAAACACAACACATAATCATTTGGTGCATTGTTACAACCTAAACTACAGAACAATATATAAAACCAGCTCCACCTTGAGAAGCTGTAACACGAAAATACGCAAAAGGGTGGAGATATTTTTTATCTAATTTTGTCGCTTCTTAAACAACATCATCAGATCTAACAGGGACACAATCAGGCCCCGGTTTCCGACCCGATTGGACCAAATCACACATCATTTTTCTCGAATCTGAAAAGCCATACAGCATCTGCACAGGACATTTAGAAACAAAACAAAAAAGTACGTCACAGTGGGTCCGCCCCCTCATAGATAGCGAACGGTGTTGTTGGGATGGATTTGGATTCTACTGGCTCTGGGGTTCTATGGATGTGTCAATCACCCAGATTGACCAATGAGCTGCTGAGATACATGCCTTTGAACTTTAAGTTGAATCTGTCTGAAGCTCTGACGTTACCGCGCGCTACAAAGATCGTTTATAGAGAGACAGATGCTCACCCGTCTTCGTTAAAACAGTAGATGTGATACTGTGCCAAGTTGTGCCAATTTGGAGAGTCTGTCTGACCATGTCCCTACTTAAGCCTGTAACTTTGCCCTGCTTCACTTAATCTGCATGACATTTGGCACAGATAATGCTCAGATGTTGTTTTATGGATTCCAAGAGGAATGGGCCTAATCTGCATTATTACATAGGAGATATTAACTCAGAAATGTTTCTTTTTTCTTTCAGGCGGACATGAAATCTTCCATTTATGTTGTGTTCCATCTTCATTTACTTTTGAAATCTCATGTGTCACCTTAATATAGATGATAAGATTATTCATACAGATCTTGTAGTTGCAGAGATATACTCCTTTCATTTTGGGCATGTCATTTTTGAGCAGGGATATGCGAAAAGGGGCCCAACTGAAGAGGCGATACTATGGGTAATAAAGTGATTTATTTTACAGTTTATCTTTTATTCATATTGAGGATAGGTTGATGTGCTGATCAATGAAATTTGTATTGATATTGGGGGGATAACTGGGCCAAACAAGGGTCATCTGCGTTCTTATCACATCTTTCCAGAGACTCACAGTTTATGTTATTTCTGCTTCTACTCCACTGGGACACCAGCTGACATCATACACACCCACACTCACCCACACATACACACACACACACTCACACACTGGGCCATGTCCTCTGAGGTTGCGGCCAGCACAATGTCATTATCATCCATCGGATTGTACGTGGTCACTGCCTATTCAGTCTTGCTGACGTGCCTTTTGTGCTCAGTAATTCTTCTCACAGAAGCCCCCCATAGACGCCCACCCTACCCCCCTGTCCTGCCCCCTGTCTACTGCGGCCCATCTGTAATCCCATCCCCCATCCTGCACCCCTATATCCGCCCTGTCTCGCCCTACACTTCTCCAAAACAAACCAGCTGTCTTGGCCGGTCGTGTCCCCGGGGGCGTAAACAGGTGCCGGGAGGGCCGCAGGGCCTCAGCATGTGACACATGGCTGCACGCTCCTTCAGCCTTCTCCTCCAACCTGCCAACACACCAGAGAGGCAGAGAGTGGTACGTTTTACAGCTGCAGACTTGATTGTTAACACAGACATGGAGTTGTCTATTAGAATGAAAACCACCTCATATAAAAGCTTCTCACTGGATCAAGCCATTCATTCTCATTAATATCAGTGAAAAAGTTAAAAGCATATGTTTTATTATTCCCTAATTAACAAAGAATAACACTGTTTAACATAAGATTTTTTGGTTCCAAAAAACATTGCTGTGCCGAACCTTGATGTGCTTTCAGCAGATAGAAAAATATACATTGCTGTGTAACCGAAATAGATAAAAGGAAAGGTGTCTGTCCTGCTGAGCCTAACACCAGCTGTATTTTTAGCACAAACTACACACTGTGCACTGAGAGGGGGTGGGCTGGACACATGTCAGTGGGCCTGTACACACATACCAAAATGGTAACCACAGGTCAATGCTACTATTCTTGTGTAACTGTGAACTGTCAATGGAGGCACTGATTAAAGTGTTCGTACTTGGAACAACTGAAGATATGGAGATGAAAAAGGTGACAAGTGAAATTCAGTTTATCTTAGAGACAAGTCGGTAACCACATGAAGCAAAAATAAAAAAAAAGTCGAACTTTTTAATGCAGATTTTCCAGTGCAGCCCTTTTGGGGCTATAGTTTTTCTGCACAGTCTTGGCTGGCCTGATAGGCTGCTTTTTTGTTGTTGTTGTTGTTTGTATTACACAATACTTTCAAAACTGGAATTTGTAAAAAGACACTCAGCGAGTGCACCAGTCTCTTTGGGCAGAACATTCGTAACTTTTACAACAAGTTTGGAAACTGCTCTTGAACGCAGTAAAGTCTTCCTTTTGAAGCATGAAGAACAAAGGCAGTTTCACACCCGGAACTGTCCAACTATCACTCTCTCTGTGGTGAGCTCAGCTGTGCTATACACTCTATTGTACATCTGGCTCTTTGACTCCTTGACATTGTGTGTGTGTGTGTGTGTGTGTGTGTGTGTGTGTGTGTGTGTGTGTGTGTGTGTGTGTGTGTGTGTGTGTGTGTGTGTGTGTGTGTGTGTGTGTGTGTGTGTGTGTGGACTAGTGATTGTGTGAGTGGACTAGTGAGTGTGCGAGTGAGGGGAGGGGTGTACGTCTGTATGCATATGAGTGAGTGTGCGCATATGTCAGACTATACTTGTGGTTTGAGCTGAGCTTCAAACCAAACAGACATCTTGTTGAGAAGGCGTAGGATGTTCGCAACTCTAACAAGCTGAGGCAAGTCGGTGGCTCAGATTGTGTGTGTGTTTGTGTCTGTGTGTGTGTGTGTGTGTTTGTGTGTGTTTGTGTTTGTGACTTCTATAGTCTCCCATCTTAAAGCAGCTCCCACAAGTTATTTAGCAGTTACTAAGAAGGTTTTGTTTTGGAGATGCTGACTATGAGAACCCATAAGTCTGGGATGTCACTGCCAGTCAGATTATGAAGAATGTATGTCATGTGTATTTCCAAAAATAAATAAAAGAAAAGACAAGTATGTATTTTCCTCTTTAAAGTTTGAAAACATAAACTTTATTACCCTGTGGAGGGAAATACGGAGGTAAGAAAACCATGGCCCTCTATGGACTGTAATTATGTTGTGCGGATAAACTGAAACAGATGGGTGATTTCATTTGGGCAGTTTTCAAGACCATTCACAAAGACTAAACAAAGAATCTTTGCCTGTGGAAACAGTTTTTCCTCAAAGTTTCCTCACATAGCACATCTCCTAACTGACCCATTACACAATGCATGGCAGCTTTCGTAGTGTTAATTGAATTTTACAAATGACATTTCAAATCTTAAAGCTCCACTTTAACAGATGATGGTATATTCAGTATTTATTCACATGGGCACAATACAAAGTGGAAAAATGAAGTTTTTCACTTTGTATAAGTCAAACATTTTGACACAATATGGAAGACAAGGGTTTAAACCGTTGGGGGATGAAAGGGTCTACATGAACTGTGAAAATTCTTTAAAAAAACCCGATTTAAATTCATTTTAAATGACAAATGCTTTTAGGGAACCCGGGGGTCCACTTTTCCCGCTGGTGCTCCAGCCATGGCCCAGAGAAAAAAATGATTCAATAAATAAATGAAGGACCAAGGAGAAAGGGCACTCAACGCCATCGACCTTTCTAAGTACACCCACATGCTGTTTTGCTCAGTGTTACATAACTAAATCAAGCGATCTGTGCACGTGTGGGTAGCGACAGAACATTTAGGCCGCATGCATCCCCCCCAGTCTGAGAGCAATGGCAGAGGGGATTGTGCAACATCAGCGCTGCACACTTGGCCAGCTGCTCAACACAACACCGGCCCACCTCGGCTCTGGGTGTGCAGCCCGGAGCCCGGACGGAGAGACTACCCTCGGCTGCAGATCCTCCTGCATTAGCATCTGATGCAGACTTGTGGCAGACTTCAGCCGGCAGGACGCAGCACCGCGGATGAACACAGACAAACTTTGCCGATCGGAAGGGGGCGGGGCTGGGAGGGGGGGTGGTGCTCACTCAGTCAGTGCGGTGCATCCGCGGTGTTAAAACACCAACTAAGTTCTTTCACTTCCTTGTTTGAAGCGTGCGTGTGTGGGAGAGAGTTAAAGACGTGGTCCGGAGGACCCCTCGAGTTTGGTGTGTTTTACTTCAAAAAATAGGCCTCGACCAGAACAAGTGCAGTCGGGACTAGTTTCCCTGGCGGAGGCGCGCTACATGCACAGCGCAACAGACTCACCGGTGCACAGTCCGCCGCCGAGCTCGACGCAGACGGAGCGAGAGCTGCTGAAAGTGGAGGCTTGAACTCCGGGATGCGTCCGTGAGGCGTCCAGTACATCACCCCGATCTGCTTCCACCAGAACACCGCCTCGGATCGTGCGGAAGGACAACTGCCCGCCCGCCGCCGCCAGTGCCACCCGGTGTTCTGTCGACGGACTTGACCGAAGTCGAGATGTCAATTTTGCCGTTCACCCCCCCGATCGTCAAACGACTCCTGGGCTGGAAGAAAGGGGAGCAGAACGGCCAGGAGGAGAAGTGGTGCGAGAAAGCCGTGAAAAGTCTGGTGAAGAAGCTGAAGAAGACGGGCCAGCTGGACGAGCTGGAGAGAGCCATCACCACGCAGAACGCCAACACCAAATGCATCACTATACCGAGGTAAGGACGCAGGGGCCCCAGCCTCGGGCTCCAGGGGCCCCGGCCTCGGGCTCCAGGGGCCCCAGCCTCGGGCTCCAGGGACCACGGCCTCGGGCTCCAGGGGCCACAGCCTCGGGCTCCAGGGACCACAGCCTTACCGTTTAAAACAAACCTTGTTACAGCAAAAAGAAAACATGCCCTGCAGTCTGCTGCTAACTCTAGCTCACCCCTCTCTCTCTCTCTCTCACACACACACACACACACACACACACCTCGACACTTCCACTTCCTTTCCTCGCGTCAATATCTTCAAACTCTCTCTGGCTCTTGAAGGTTCATTACACACTAACCATGGAGGCTGAGGTGAAAGCTTCACGAGCTAACACTGGTCCACAAGGCAAGCTAGCTCGCACACACACACACACACACACACACACACACACACCTCAGCCGGCGAGCTGCCATCCATCGTGTATGCACGTGCACTTTACTGTGAGGGCAATGTGAGACAAATCGATCAGCTGTGATCAGACTGACACTTTTCAAAACGAGGTCCCTTCTGTGGACAGAGGGAGCAGGTAGTAGTCTGTGCATCGACGAGCCTGGCTGCAGAGCACATGCAATGCAAAAAGCACAAATGGAGTCCCAAGTTATATAACTTGGCCTTAATCTGGAACTCTCTCTCTCTCTCTCTCTCTCTCTCTCTCTCCCTCCCTCTCTCTCTCTCTCCGTCTCTCTCTCTCTCTCTCTCTCTCTCTCTCTCTCTCTCTCTCCGTCTCTCTCTCTCTCTCCTCTGTGGTGTTGGTGCGTAGGCGAGTGTGTGTGGAGCTGTGGGCTCCTTCATGTCCTTGCACTGCCTCGATCAGGGTTTTTCTGCAGGTCGTTGGGGTGGGGGAAGTTTTGAAGGAAGCACTGATTGCATTGGAAGGTATTTTAAAGACTGAAGGAGAAACATGCGCTGCAATGCAGAAGAGCCATGAGTTGGTTATTAGTTACACTTGTGCAAAACCAAAAGGAGGAATCCTTTGTTGACGGTGAGTTGTGCTGCAGGAAGCGCTTCGATCTTCCTCAGCTTATCAACTAGTGCCGCCCCCAGCCAAACAACATACATGAACTTATGAATTATCGTTATATTCAAATGGGAAGAACTGAAACAAAGGGGCATACAATCCTCTCTTGTCTCTATTGGGTTTAGACCACGCTCTCATACTTTGGCAGGTTGAAACACGCTTTATAAGTCTCGAATTTAACTCCATGAACCACACAGAAGCCCCGTTTCCACTTCCATCTGTCCACATATAGATCAAATGATCCAAATTGGAATTTGGCGTCATAGTGTAGTTTTGTGGATTCTTGAAAGGCTTTGAAGGGCAAGAGCTTGAGGGGTGTTGTAAGTCAACACAGGCCGTGTCTGCCAGAAGTCTTCTTGAGTTTGTTTAACCTCCGTTCCATTAAAATGCGTGCATCATATTATGAGAGTATCAGCAGTAGTTTGTGGTTTCGTCGTCCTCGCCACTCTCCTTGCGTGAACAGCACTATTCAATGTGTTTGGACAGCATCTGTTACATACACTCAGTTGCCACAAGAACAAATAGGGAAGTTTCATCCACCTTACGAACCGTATATGAGTGAGGGCACAGAGGAAATTATTAGTCATCAAATCGAAAGGGTTGCTTTACAAAGTATTAATCAGCAACTATTTTGATTTTTATTTATCAATTGCTCGTTTCTTTTTTCAAGTGAAGCTATCAAAACCTTGCTGATTCCAGCTTTTCAAATATGAGGTTTTTATACACTTTTGTTTGTGATATATGATTTGATATTTTTGTTGTTTCAGACTTTTGGAAATTGGGTTGTAGGACATCATAAATGCATGTTAAACTCATTCCTGACATTTAGACCCAACAATTGTTTGGGAATTTAATTGGCTGAATAATCAATAGTGCAAACAATCATTAGCTGTAGCCTTGAATTAGAGTTGTGGACCTCCTACTGTAGTGCAAACATATTCAGCAGCCCAACACGCTCTGAAATGACAGCAGAGTTGCGTCAACACCTTTCTATACAAGTTTGAACACAAACTGCAGTAGGATTTGTTGAGAAGTCCTTCTAGATTCAGTCAGGTGTAACTCACAGACTGGCAGCAGAGTACGTGTTCACTGCTTCTTTTTTTTAAGTCTCTCCCTATTTTTGCGAAATATAGGCCTCAAACTTTTGCTTGTGTCCACAAAAATCTCACTTACATGTGTGGGCAATTTGTATTTAATGGCACACAGTGTGTCAGATGAAAACTGAGCCTGGCGCAGGGCACTCCCACATTCTCGATTGCCACAACTGTGCATATCACAGCTTGCAAAGGCCCGGGCCAGCATTCAGAGTTAAGCCTACCCGGAAAGTTAAATAATGTTTGCAGTGATCCACGGTTTCATATTTCCCACCGCTAATGCAGAGGGGAAGAGGCAGAGTGCATTAAGATGACCCCAGATCAGAGCTGGATGTTAGTGTGGGCTAACTGTGTCCCTGGAGAGCTGCTGTTTCTATTAATTCCCCAATGTTCTGGCCCGCTGACAGCAGCTGCCTGCATGTTCAGGCCTGTCCATGGGGAGGTCAGCTCCTGTCTCCCTGACACATGAACTCCCTGATGAAGCTCATCGCTACCCCTCTTGATGACAGTTTGCTGTGATGCTGAGTGCTGAAGGAAGCAGGCACTGTGCACTGATAGAGTCACTAGTTACGTCCAGTGGTGGAATACCAGATCTGTTGATCTCGTGGTGTTTATTTATGGGATGAAACAACTTAGATAGCAAATTTCCGGAGGCTTTAGTCCTGTGATTTTGAAATCTCAAGGTTAATGTTTTCCAGTGCTGTCAAACAAAGTTGATGATGTTTACTGTATAGGTTGAGTCCAAAGCCCAGCTTCCTGTAAGTTTGACGTCAGTATTGCATCCGCCTGACTTACCACTGTTCGGGTGGTAGAGATGACATGTTATGAACCTTGGGTAAGCCAGCTAATTTAAAATGGACTGGGGAGCAGCTTGATAACATTTAAAATAACATGTTAGGTCAGAAGCCATGTTATCACAACATGATGAATTTGGTCGAGAAAGTTATTTCTGGGTGTGGGTTGTGTGTAGGTGGTTGATGTGGGCGATGGAGCAGCTTGTGCAATGTGTATGTATATGTTCCAATAGCATTACACTGGGGATAAAGCCCACAAGCCATAAAAAAATAACATTAGTCACAGTCCCGCTGACTTACACTCCCATTTGAAGCTTGCCATTTGAAAAACAAATGGCTTTTACACTATATCAGGCCATGCCTATCACTTGTGCAGGGCTACTGTTTTACTTGCCTTTTAGGTCACTGTGGTTTTGACAATGAGCTGTTTTTACTTTCCTGAAGCACACCGAGAAGAGTGAATGCTTCAAATTCAAGCCTTAGTCACTCAACAACAAGTAGTTATGGCATTGTGGTATTGACCTGCCTTCCCTCCCTCTCTCTTTCTCCTTGTGAAATCCTCTTTCCTCCTATGAGCTGTAATCTCGGGTTAGTCACAAACAGTGGTGTGTAAAGTGCGTCAAGCCATGAAAGTTTACCAGTCTCCGACTGTGAATGAAGGGGTGGATGTGAAGTGTGGTAGCCTCTACTGCTTGGAATTGACTGGATGACTAACAAGTGACTTTCTTTGTTATCCTGAAGAAGACTCAGTGCATTTATACAGAAGTGGAGTCTGTTTCCGTCATACCTTTGGGTTGGTAAATATCTCAGGTGGTTGTCCTGTAGCCATCCAATAACTTGGATATTCCTACACTGAAGTAACAAAGCCCCAGTGGAGCAAAGTTGGACATGGGCAGAAAGTCTAGGTTAGATGGAGGAGGTCACACCTTGATTGGTGCTACTCGCCTCCTGTTTCCTACTGACATCAATGTTAGTTTCTTTTAGCGGTGGTAGCGATTTTTTCCTCAACGTTAACCCAGATGATGAAGGTCCCCTAACCATGAGGAAGCAGTTATTTCAACCTAAAACCACGATGTTCCCCCTAATATCAACCGATTACCCAAACCGGCCCACACATTGACCATAGCAGTGTCAGGTCAGGACACAGTGATTTGTTAGGCCTTGACTTTTCACATGTTTTTTGTGTGCATGTCAAATAGGCCAGCACCTACCAATTGCAGATGAAAAACCTGAAATATTATTGGAAAAACAAGATGACAAAACCCCCATCCATAGCACGCGAGGGGTCAATTATATTTGATGATCATGGACAATTGTCAGACTTGACTCTGAAGAGATATTTTCACAAATTACATCAGCTGGACTTCTTTGTTAACAGTTAGAGGGTAATAACAGGTAAACTTTCTCTCAGCAACTTCTTGGGTTGTCTAGTCTTGCCAGGTATTAAACATTGTGTTCCTACCAGTAACAGTCTTTTCATATTAGAACAGAGATGAACTTTTCAACAGCAGTTTAGTGTGGGAACACTGATGATGTATTCATGGAAATTATCAAAGGTGTGTTTTGCGTGTATGTGTGTGTTGTGTCTTTTCACAGAGCCCGGGGGAGTGGATTCCTCACTCGTACCTACCTCCACTTACTGTGGGTTTGAGCCAGTGCCTTGTTGTGCTTTTGTCTTGTCCACACACATCCCTCCTGGCAGCAAGACTGCTGTCTGATTCACACTGCTGCATGTCAGGGCAGGAGGTAGGGAGTGAAGTGAAGTCCCAAACGCACATAAAAAATGTGAAGAGACAAGAATTACCATTATTATATTTATAAGAATGAAAGAAATATATCTGTGAAAAAGAGGGCGATAGGAAGGGATAGACCAGTGCCCTTTTTACATGAGCTGCTTTCAGACATGCACTGAAGACCAGGAGGAATCGTATTTGAGAAAGCCAATATCGGCAATTGTTGCTCTAGATAATTTTTGAAACTTTTCCCTAATAAAATTTCCAGAAATGTGGGAATACAGCAGGAAAATCTCAGCACACCCAGTTAGTGAGTGGGCGTGTCAAATCAAAAACACTGCTTTCTGCAGCAGAATTATCTTCATGTCCTGCCTCCTGCAAGCTCTTTCAGACGCCAAAGAATTTTCCCAAAATGTTCCATCTGTTTTGAACGCGGCCAATCTCCTGCTACGTTCATCATAATTAAAGGCATGCTGAAAATCAGGGTTTTCAGTGCAACTCTGACTCTGTAAATTGAAAACAAAAAAAAAAGTTGATGCCCGCACCTCACAACACTGTGTGCAGGTTGTGAACATCACTCACCAACGCGTTAAGAGACGTGCTAGCAACAGGCGTTAAGACTCCGGGGTTTTGGCTTTGGGGTTAGCGTGTCGGTCTGCCATACCCGAGGCTGCGGGCCGAGCCCCAGCCAGTGCAGTGAACACATCAACAACAACAAAGAGAGAAACAATCTTTCTCTAAAATTGCTAACTATCCCTTTAAGGGTATTTCTTTGATAAATTTAGTCAGCCCATGAAAAATCTTTCGGCAAGTCTTTTTGTTTGAAAGCAGCACGATTAATGACTGAAAGAGCGACAACCAAAAACAGATAGATTTACTTACTGTGGCAATTCTCTGGTTATAGAAAAATCTTTGGTCACGGTTTCACACCAAAGGATGAGCTCCGTCAGAGTTGTCGTAAAACCTGGTTAAATTAAACTTGGACCCAAGACTTGGGTTGTAAAGCTGGACATTGAACCTCAATGTGCCCTGGCAGAAATGTCTCCGTAGCACAGATAACCAGAAGCTTGCATAAATGTTTGTCAAAATCTTTAAAACTTAAGTCAGTGATCAAATTGCTTTGATTTTAATGAAAATTTTCTTTTGTGCGCCAATTTTGTTAAAATGTCTGCTACTTCTGTTCAATGACAAAAGTTTTTATAAAATTCTAATATTATTTTGGTCCAAGCACTTTCACATATTCATTCTTTCCAGCTTGATCCAGTAACGCCAACACACATTTACCAGTTTTTTATCAGCCAGGTCCATGTTGTTGGTGGACTAATAGAGAGATAAAGGGAGAATACAGAGCGCTGAAGAGGAGATGGGGATTCCCGGTGTTGTGTGCGGTGCTGGACGGGAGAACCTGTCGTCATAGTAGAATAATGTGCTTTGATGAAGGAGACAGAATAGTAATAGACTGAAAGCAACAGAGGTGAGAAGAGAGGTTGAAGTTTGAGATCAGAATGTTAAAGAGCAAGGCAATCCAGAAAGCCAAGGGTGTAGATTGGAGGACGGAAATGAGACAGAATATTTGGCAGGAGGCGGCGTGGTGGATTCTCTGGCTTAGCAAAAGAAGGGTTAGTGTGGTGTACGTGAAAACAAATAAGCATGCTAACAGCTGAGATAGGATAGAACTGATTTGTTTTTTCCAGCTAGACAGCAGATCAACATCAAAAGAATGTGTCATTTAACAGTTGGGCGGCAGACGTCTGTGCATCCTGTCATTATTAGTGCATACTGGCTTTTTATTTAATGAGCATGCAAGTTCAGTATTTGCACCGTGCTATACCAAAGATGGAGATTAAACTTTAAACAACACCTGCCCACGTTAAGAAGATTTGAGCTCAGTTTTGGGCTGCAGTGAATTTCAACTTGAACCAAAATGTGATTTAAAACGATTATGCTCAACAATGACTGGCAAATCTTTTATTGTTAAGAGTTTCATCTCTCTTGACGCCATGTAACAAAGCCAACCCATTGTTGAAACATTTCTATAAATTTTGTTCTGATTATTTTAGGGCTTCCGCTATTGATTTATTGTCTCTTAATCTATTACACTGCTGATTATGTTCTAAAGATTGTTTGGTCTATACAATTTAAGAAAACAATAAAAAATACAGATTACAATTTGCTCGAGCTGAAGATAATCTTATCAAATTTCATATTTGACTGAAAAAAAACAATTTTAAGCAGCAAATATATAACAGTTGAAAATGTTTGGCATTTTTGCTTGGAAAAAAATTATAAACTGACAAACATCACAAAGTTGCTTGATGGACTAATAGATCATAGATCTATTGTTGCAGCTCTTGATTATTACACTTGATACAGAGCCTGTCTTTTTTACACATCTTAATTAAAGCAATTGAACGTCTTTATTAGAGATTTAACAATTAATCAATTGGTAATCTACTACTAAATGAATCACCAACTATTTTGATTATCGATAAAATTAGAAAAGTTGTTTTTGTGAAAAATAGTCACAATTATCTGATTGTCTTAAATTTGAATATGTTCTGGTGTCTGTGCTCCTCTATGTCAGTAAACTGAATATTTTTAGTTTGTGGATAAAACAACATTTCATCTTGGGGTTTAGGAAACACAACATTTATTTTTCCCCATTTTATGGACCAAATGACTTATAGAGAATATAAATGACAGATTATTATCAATACAGGTGTGTATTAGGAGATCAGTGCTGATTCTCTCTGGGCCATTTTCCAATCCTAACTTTCATCTTAATTATGCTTAAATATGGTCAAAGGTGTTCTTACACACACACACACACGCTGTCACTCACTGAGGCAGCTTTCACATCGAATATCACTCATGAGTCATCTGAGACAGCTTTGTCCGCCAGAGACGCAACACAAGACAGGTCACAGAGAGTTTATGTGTGTTTTCTGTCTGCATGTGGTTGTCTGCTCTAATGACAATAATGAGTTACCCTCTTCAGTTGGGTTCAGGATTTCCATCTTTGTTTCATCTGCTCTATAGAAACGGGATCCTGCTTCGAGTCCAGACAGATGCATACACTGTGTATGTGTGTGTGTGTGTACCCGTGTTATATAGTGTTTACCTTGTTGTAACCAAAGAGTACTGACCTCAAAAACCTGAATGAGTGAGACCACAGTGGTGTCAGCTGGTTGCTACTGCTGGGTAACACTAACACTGTGACATTCAGGGGCCGGGCACGGAAAGGTGCGAGGACCCTATTGTTCTTCTTATTTTCCATCTTGCAACGCTTTTTTTTTTTTTGAGGGACCCAACTCACCAAACCTTGCACATGTTCGGTCTGGCAAAAAAATTATACATTTTATGGGTCTCGCACATAGGCATTGCAAATGGTTGGATTGTGCCCCCTGATAATTGAAAAAATCTAAGACCCCTGGCTGTTTTATCATTTCATGTCTATTAGGCAGAGAGAAAAAAAAGCCTCTTGGATCTATACTCTAATCCCAACAGAAAATGTTTAATTCATGGTGCAAATTTGGGGTATTATTTGCCGTCTCCACGCTTCCTACTTTGACACAACTTGACAAAATTACACTCTTTATGAATAATTGACTGGAGGGTTTTTATTGATATTCAAACTGAATCACATTGAACTTGATTAAAAGTCACGTAGTTTTAGGTGATAAAATCATATCATCATTATACTGTATACCAGTAAAAAAAAAAAGGGGTGATCCTGCATTCAGACTGCTGAGAGGGAGCCTAACATCATATGAATTTTATGTCATCATACGTGTGTGTGTGTGTGTGTGTGTGTGTGTGTGTGTGTGTGTGTGTGTGTGTGTGTGTGTGTGTGTGTGTGTGTGTGTGTGTGTGTGTGTGTGTGTGTGTGTGTGTGTGTGTGTGTGTGTGTGTGTGTGTGTGTGTGTGTGTGTGTGTGTGTGTGTGTGTGTGTGGTTAGTCAGCTCACAGGAATGCTCTTTTTGCCCGCTGGGGCTTTGAGGAGGGCGTGGGCTGCTGTTTGGTTTGTGGCTTGCACCCTGGGTGGAGGGGGTTAGAGAGACAGCGCTGCCTCAACTTGGCCCCGGCCGTCTCACTATCTGCGGGGGAGTGCGTGTGCACGATGCAGAAACACACGCACACACACAGTCACACGCACTCAGACACGTTCACCAGACAACAAACCTGCCTTTGTGCTCCACTGGCCACTAGTGCGACTGCTGCTGCTCTGGATGCTGGACTACAGCTGGATGTGTGGGAAAACCTAACATGAAGGAGCAGGGGTTTATAAGGAAATGGGGAGATTACCGGTAAGCTAGGAGCACAAGTGAAAGTCTCAAAATACAGAAACTGAGCAATAGTTTGCCGAGAAGTCGGGCAAAAGTTGTTCAAGATAAGCAGTGTCGATGACCGCAGTTTCCAAAATGGTCCAGGACTACCTATGCCTCACCAGATGAGACACTGTTGGAAAAAAACGAATGTTTTGAGCGTTTATTTAATTAAGTCGTTTGAAACATTGACCCTTAAATCTACTCTAAAGTTGAGGGCACCACTTTGGTCAAAGTAGAAGAAGATGAAACTTCAGCGAGGATCCCCCCATACAGTCTAATGTCAAGGACACCCAACATACCACGAGGAATGGCAAGTCCTTTGTTCAAATATTTATCCACTGTCCAACATGTTAAAGAAACAACTTGTGTTAGTCTTGATAATTTTAAAAGGATGAGTGCCCGGGCCTCAGCCTACACCGAATTCTGCAACACTGCAGATTCCCTGACCTGTAGCAGCGCAAGGAGTTTGCCCTCAGGTAACGAAAATACATTGACACCAGCAATAAATTTAAGTTAGCTATGTATTAATTTTTTACTCGAACTTCTGCAGTTTCTGCAGCCCCCACCCTTAATCTCCCCCCTCCCCCCCAAAAAAAATAAAAAAGAAAGAGTGAGCACAGGGTGAATGAATGTCACAGAGTGGTGATAAAACATGTGGTGAGAACACCACATCCCCCACAACTCTACAAAACAGCAGAATAACCATAACCTATAACCTCTGTTGTTTACTGTAATTTACTGTGCCACTGTTTGTCCGGTAACTGGTTCCTATATTACAATTAAAATAACGATAATATTTGGATTGAATTAGATTTGACGTTTTTCAGAACCCGATTCCGATTTGATCTATTGTGATCAAACCACACCTCTAGAAGGAAGTGTGGTCCCCAGATAATATCCAAATTTAAAACGCCCAACGTTTTTGTTTGTTGTACCAAGTTAATGTCAGATGCCACACACGCCCCACTAAATCATGAAGCAAACTTACAGGTTATTTTTATTGAAGACATTTCACTTCATATCTTGATCACATCCAGCTGGAGGCTGGGGTAGAACATCTGCCTACACAACCACAGCCCAAAACTGTAGGAAAAATGACTTAGCTGTGCTGAAATATTTATTGATGACCTGCGTCTGGAATATTCTCAGTCATTCATCATTTTGATTCTGAAAGAGAAGAGACAGGCTGCTCCGCTCATTGACTATGAGCAGTTAAACTAATGGTTGCCAGTCCTCTATCTTCTTTCCAGGTTTTTTTCTTTTCGAGTCCAGACTTATTTGTCGTCTGGCCTTGCCAGTCGTCTGTCTCCTGGTTTCTTATTCCACATTATACCCTCCTTCACAGGTCCCAGCACACTCCAGCCCTATGATATCACCTGTGGGACTTGCTTTTCTCTCTCACACTCTATTCTTGGTTTGCTTCAACCCCCCCCCCCCCCCCCTTTTCTTTTTCTTTGTAAGAAAAAGAAAAGTCTGATGGCTTTTCCAGAGAGTGGGAGGAGTGTGTGTGTACAGTGTGTGCGTGGAATATGTTCGTCTGTGTGTCAGAATATCTTCACAAGCCATTTTTTGAGCATTCCTTTTCTAAAGTTGACTGCTGCTGGCCCACAAAAATAAAATATTTGTTAACCAATAAGGTGGTGAAATCAGTTTGACTTTTAAGAAAATCTCCATCTGAAAATTAAAAAAAAGTCCAAGGTTTTACTTTCTGTCCCACATTGTGAAACAACTAAGGCTTACATCCATACTACTACGTTTTACTTTTAAAACTAAAACAATCCCCACCCAGACGAGTGTTTTACTTCCGAATTAGAGATCGTCTCTGTCCGTACTAACACGCCTGAAATATCATATAACGTGTCCACTCAGGAACACCGGGCATGTGCGTACCAATGTAAACAGGAAGCAGATTGTCTACTCTGCTTTTGGTTGCTTGGTTACAGAAACTTCTTATAACGAGAAACAACGATGGTGAAAATTCATTTCCAAACGTCGCCGCGGGCCAGCAGCGTTTCCAAACTTCTCCGTTTTAGTCACTTGAAAACATAGGAGTAGAGTGGATGGCAGATATAAACATAGAAGCAGTGATCCTTATAATTACTTAAATGTAGTGTGGACGTAGCCTTAGACTGCACAATTTTTTTTTTCTTTCTATTATTGATTCATCTTTTGATTGTTTGCTCGATTCTTGATTGTTGGTTCTGTAATATGCCTTGTTTCAGTCCAAAAACCTTGAAAAGCATATTGCAAAAACCAAAAGAAAAGATTTTACCAAAAAAATAACACTTTGAATTAACCAAAAACACACATGCCCACCTTCATCTAAATTGTTGTCATAATAACTTTTCATATTTCTTAAAAACCTATCCCATGCTATTATAAACCGATGTACAGTGTTTTGACATCTGATAAAACTCGTGGATCTCTTACTCTGGACTGGCCTCAATGGATCATTTTATATCATCACCAGTATCCAAAACAATACCCCCACCCAGTTTTTTCTGAACACTCCTGTACCGTAGTTAAACATGTTGTTTTTTAAAAGAATTTAACACATAGACCAACATATGTACACGTAAAAACAACCAACACAACAACACAGGCCAAACCCATGTCCGTGACAGGGATGAATATAGATGCTGCTCAGCTTTTACTGAGTTTAATTCCATTTATTATGTTACTGTTGATTCAATAACACTTAAAAACCTCCCTCCTATCAACTCAAGTGGGAGAGGAAGGGAAAGAGAGCTTGAGGACAAGCTTGCTGAGGACTCAAACTCTTTAATATGAAATTGTGTTATATAGTTAATTCTTTTGATGCAAATTCCTTGAATGAATGCACCACAAGGGATTAACACAGGTTAACTGGAGTAGAAGCAGTTTTAGAGCAAATTAATTCCCCAACACTCCTACATTATAACACGTCATTGTCAAATAACTTTGGAAATGCATGGCACTTCACAGGTCGGCGAAGAAGCCGTGTGTCGGGTTTTTTCAAAAAACCAAGTGAACTGATTCCTCTTCTTCTGAATTAGTGAATGATTCTCTTCACATGTGGTTATTGGAAGAAGGCAAACATGTTGCTCATGGCTCGACAGACTGGCCACGATCTTTATGAAAGGCACAAAGGCCATTTCAGCTCTACGACACCACACCCCCACCCCCACCCCCTCCGCCCTCACCCCTCACTCAGCAATGGGACGGAGGGATAGCGGGACAGACGGAGGAGAGGAAAAGGGGGGTGGGGGTTTAAGTGGGAATGGGGGGGGGCCTGGTCACAGACACTCTGAGCTGCCCTGAGCTGTTGAGACAGTCTGCCAGGCCTATTGTCCTGCAGCAGCCTCCTTTCGTTATCCATCACCCACTTTGTCCTCCCCACTCCGGGCTCTGATAGGACAGACTGAGTGCTTTTCAAGGCACTTGCTTATTTTCATTTCTGAATTACACAAGAGATAGCTAACTTAATAATGATCAACACCCTCAAAGACGAGAACAAATAAAGTACAATCTAGAGCCGCAACAGTAAATCGATTAATAATCGACTACTAAATTAATCGCCAACTATTTTGATTATTTGATTAATCGGTTTGAGTAGTTTTTATGAAAGAAAGAGTAAAATTTCTCTGATTTAAGCTTCCTAAATGTGAATATTTTCTGGTTTCTTTGCTCCTCTATGACAGTAAACTGAATATGTTTGCTGTGTGGACAAAACAGAACATCATCTTGGAGTTTTGGGAAACATGATGGTGATTTTTCACCATTTTAAGACATTTTATGGACCAAACAACTAATCGTTTAATCGAGAAAATAATCGACTTTCATTTAAGTTCAAAGCTGGGCAGAGAGTCGTAAAAGGTCCGTGTCAAAAGGTCTCAGCAGTGTGTGTGTGCGTGCGTGCGTGTGTGTGTGTGTGTGTGTTCTCGGACCATAGCCAGCCTGACACACACAGTGTACGTTTGTGTCTGTGAGCGTAACTGGGCATGCCTGTTTGTTTTGACTCCCACCCTCTTCCTCCGCAGTTTAGTAAAGCTCAATCTTCTCTGTCTCAGTCTGTTTTATGAATCAGCCAAACACACACACACACACACACACACACACACACACACACACACACACACACACACACCCACACACCCACCTAGTTATTTTATCTTACTGTCGCACTTACCTGTGTGTGTGTGTGTGTGTGTGTGTGTGTGTGTGTGTGTGTGTGTGTGTGTGTGTGTGTGTGTGTGTGTGTGTGTGTGTGTGTGTGTACGTACTTGCGCAGATTGCACTCCCTCTGTCACACAAACAGACAATGTGGTTAGGGCACAAAGGTCAGGTTCAGCCTCAGCTTCAGGTCATGGCACACAATTATGTCGACACAATTTCCCCTGTGGCAAGAAAAATCCATACCAATTTGTCCCTTTCATTCTTGTACATCAATTTCCCTCTGACTGCCTTTCGACAGAGAAATGTCAGCACTTCATCTGTTGTGCTCAATCAGAAAGGGAGTCAAGATGGTGTAAAGATTTACAGTCCCACGCATGTTTTAACAAGTTTTACATGACATGGCAGTAAAAATCTAACCAAGAAAGAACAGTGGATGTTTGTACATTTGTTTTTTCAGTTTATCTTCATTGGTCAAGCAACCAAAAATTTAAATTATTTGAATATTTTATAAGTTATTATGTCATTTTACAAGCAAACAAGTTACAACATCTCAAATGTAAGCATTTTCTTTTCTTTTATGTTTGTCTCAGACTTTGCGTGCAGACATTTCACGGAGTTTGCCTTCCACACAAAAAATGCAGCAAGAGATTGTCTGAGTCACATTGTCTGTGTTCACAACAGCAGCATAGAATTTTTTTTTACTTGGGGAGGTTGGCAGGAAAAGTTCAGGAAAGTGCCCAGAGCAAAATGTCACGTCCCAGGACATTGATGTCCTCACATACAGCCCCCTCCGGAGAACTTCAGGAAAATGTCCGGACTTCAGTGCATGTCTGAAAGCAGCTTCAATGATATACTTAAAATTGCGTGATCGAGTAGATAATCTGCAGATCGCCGCTGTTAGTTGCAGCGTTTACACCGTAACATTATTGGTCTGAGGAAAAAGAAGTGAGTATAGCAAGCAACGTTTTTCTTCAGCGAAACAAAATAATGCTATTCCTTCATCGTTGGTATCCAGCTATTTTTTTTCAGTTTGCTGTTACTTTGTCTGTAAATAAAATCAGTCTGCTGTCGGGAGGGGGCTGAATGTCGAAAAGTGCTGGCCGGAGTTTTGGGATTCTTGGATCCCACCCATGTCCCTCAAATATTCATTCTGGAACATAGACAGACACACACACACACACACACACACACACACACACACACACACACACACACACACACACACACACACACAGACACACAGACACACACACACACACACACACACACACACACACACACACACACACAGACACACAGACACACACACACACACACACACACACACACACACACACAGACCCACCAGGGAATTTGGGGTCACAGTTTTCTCCCCTCTGCGACACAGTTGAGGGAGTCTGAGCTTCAAATCATGTTGAAGTGTTTTGCAGAATGTGAGGTCGTCTGTTTAGACAGTGCTACTGGCTCTTCCTCTAAACAACAAACTGAGGCTTGGTGTTTTTTTTTTACTGTCAGTAAACTGTTTCTCATCAAAGTCTCATCCAGTGTGGCGTCATAAATCGCCTCAATAGAGTGAGTCACCCAGATTTAGATGGCTGTAGTGCGTGTGTGCCTGGACCTGTCCATGTGTCTCATGTGCACAGAGTTTTGACGGTTGCTGTTTGTTTTTCTTTATTTTAGTTTTTGTCCTTTCACAAACAGCAGTGGTGAAAGAAATATTCAAGTCAAAAAAAATTAAGTTGTCAATACAAAATCCTACTCAGTACAGAAGTATCATCAACGAAATGTAGGTATCAAGAAGAAATTGCACATTTGTGAAAAACATGGAACTCCTTTCATAGTATCAAATCATTTTATTATATCCTGTTTTTTTATCATGAACACATTTAAGAGCAGTTAATTGTTGTCCTTCCTCACTGTGGAGCTATCTTTTTTTAATACTTTATAGATCAGCACTGCCTCCTATTATGTAAATAAGTCCTACTTTTTTCCAATGAAAGATCTCAATCTGAAAATTGTGAACGATGTGTTGAGTTGAGAAGTGTTGAGTTTCCTGCCCCAAAAAATGAAACATGCTGAAATGTGAAGTCTGAGGTTAAGATGGACGGTTTGAGGTTGGCTATTGTATACGTGAATAGAGTTCAAATATATATTATATATTATATATTAATATCAGCCTCAGTTTATCCAGATTTCCATGTTCCTTAGATTTGACGAACTTGTTCCCTGTCTTTTTGGAGAAGGTGGATTTGTTGGTGCCCTTGTGTTTCAAGGGCACCAACAGTGCATGTACATAAATGAACCAGATTTGACTCGCCATTGACTTGACATGAGGAATAATTGCCAATTTTGGGCCATAATAACCATTGACTATATATAAAAATGGACATAGTCAGTGGGAAATTGAAGCCAACGTGGAAGTGCCTCGTTACGCTTGGTTGCCACTTGGATATAACTAAGTTTAGAATCACATTTTTTGCCCTGTAGCGTCAGTGTGAGACACATTTGTGAGGTTGGTATTTGTTACTTCGAAATAAAGTGATGTTGGTTGTTCCTGGTTGATGCTACAGGAGGTCCTCTGTCTCCTATTGCACGTGTGCAGTTCAGCGATGGCCTTCATTAGTGTGACTCACCCCATACTATTTCTGTAAACCCTTTTCTTTACAAACACTGACTGGAAGGAGCTTTACAAAGACGAGGACATTAAGTAGGACACCAACTAGCCGGTAATGCCACTGCAGTGTGTGCATGTCTGTCTCAGCCCACACAGAGTCTAGCCCCACCAAACACCCACTCAGCAGCAGCAGCAGCGACAAAACACACATACCACTGACATCAGATCAGCCCCCATCTGACCATTAAACAAGTTTTATTTTTCTTACTTTTCCTGCTCCAGAGTAGTAAGGAAACACCCCGCAGTACAACCACAATAACATTACGTAAAATTCTACTTCTTTGAATCTTTTATGTACATTTTTTGCGGATTATGTCAGCGAGGTTTTGTTCCATCTTGCACAGTTTATTTTGTAATCAAACAAACATCTTTCCTTTCGGTCAGAGTTGTGAGTGTCCACATGTGATCACTGTTCCTCTTCACACATGCGTTCTTCATGTGTTTCCCTCGTGGCATCGTGACTTTGGGCAATTGATCCTATGATTCACATCTTCAGCTGCCTTTGCGACCGCAATTTAATGATTTCAAAGCTACTTACAGTGTTTTGTTTGCTTTATTTTGTCCAACAAAACTATTAAGTCAAGTTACTGAGGTACAAAAAAGGACTGAATTGCTGCTGCTTCAGTGAAAAACCAGAGCAAAAGTATGCAACGTGGCAAAGGGAAACAGCCTCAATAAATCACGACTTGATCTACGTCAAACACAGGAAAACGGCAATAGAAAAGAGGAACAGTTGCTCACAGGTAGCCCTTCACAAACACCAACCTGAAAGACATTTTATATCAAAATGTAATGCTCATCAGCAGCACAAGCAACAGCTCGACGTGGACAAGGTTTTGTGCCTGATTGCATAATAAAACCAAAGAGTTACAGTTTATTCGTCTGGTCTGAGTAAGGATCCAGATTGTACTCGTGGAAGCAGCCAAACCTCTCAACACCAAGATCGAAAGCTGAGAAGTGTTGTTTTTTTGTGCTTGATTCAAAAAAAACCTGGAGTCTTGGTGCTCTTTTATCACACACTTTGTGTCAGTGCTACCTCTAGTACAATATTACACTATTATGTTGTTAGGAATTATATTGTTTTTGTTGTTGGGATATCCTGATTGATGCTGCTGTGGCTCCCTCTTAAAAACTACCTGTAAAGATAAGATGGTAAGATGATAAGATAATCCACAATGGGAAAATTTGCTGTGTTACAGCAGCAAAGGAGATATTCAAAATAGAGGGGAAAAAAAACATTAGTGAAAAAATGAGTTAAAATCCAACACAAATTTCATGGAAATATAGAAAAAAGTAATGATATATCCAAGCATGATATATTCATTACTAATAGCGAATCAAACATCGTGAATAAAGACAGTACAATGCACATTATCACTGAACAAAGCAGTTGTCTCAATGAGCAAGATTTGTCTTTCTTACTGTATGTGTGAAGAAAACCTGCTGTTATGTGGTATTGACTGACCACAGTCGTGTTTCATGGTTGAGGAGACCTCTGCCTTTAAGTTTAAATTATTAGCTGGTGAACATTATGATCACAAACCGCTTCTTTTTTTACGAACCTGAATAAAGGTTTGTAGCTGTGTGAACCTGCATGAAGTGCATGCAGTACAAAGTTCGGGCATTAACACGTCAGGGGACTCCGTTGCAGACTGTGCGGATGAGGTTTTTTAAGTTTCTGAAGCCTTCTTCCTTTAACAGCTTTGCTTAATCAGCTGCATGCTCGTGTGCACTTGAAGCACTCACCAACACACACGCTGCCCAGCCTCTTTCAAAGTACAGAGACAGGGAATGAAAGCCTTTGCCATGAAAAATTAAAACACAATAATGGCTGACCCAGATGGGCCTCTGCTGAGCTCTCGGTGGTTGGACAGTGCGCAGCCTTGTTTTCATTTGCGGACTGATATTTGTCCTTCTGAAGGGCTTTAGCTTAAGCCTTTGACCCTTACTCTGTATTTATGTGAGAGTGAGTGGGTGAGAGAGAGAGAGAGAGAGAGAGGAGGGACATATGTGGCTGTTGCCTCTTGCATAAGATGATGAGTTTTTTTGTCATGGGTCATTGTGCTCAGAGATTACAGGCTACAACCTCATTATGTCAATCTGAACGTCGAACCACGGCTCATTAATATCCGGCGACCTAAACTATCACCACGCCAACGGTATTGTTTACCAAATGAGTGCAGGTGTTACACAACACAATGGAGTTCCTCTAATACATATTGTATACTCATTGCCGGCTGCATATTATTAGACATTATCGCCTCATGACCAGTGCACACACAGCTGGGACCGTCGCCAGTAGGAGCGAGTGTCGGTGCCCAAACTTAACAACAATAGTGAACACCACACAGAGTGGTGGCATCTTGGAGGACAGATTATTTTTTGGGGGGGGGGTTCTAATGTAAAGACTGAATTTAAAAAAGATTTTTCAACGACACTGTACTGTAAAGTAAAGGTTGTGTTCCTGCAAATAGTTTATAAGAGATTCAGCATTTTGATCACGGAGCTTCGTAAAGTTTCCAAACATTAAACAACACACGTTTTAACAGACGCCACAGGATGTAACAGTCAATATTCAAACTACTGAGACAATCATATCAATAGCAGGTCAAATCGTAGAGTATAAGAAAGAATAGAGAAAAGGAGAATGAGTGAGGAAATCAAGGAAATATGAAGTTGTCTTTACCGGTGAAAACTTCTGAGTAAATAGTCTAATGTTATACAGCATGTAACACATTTTTGTTCGGACCAGACGACCAGCATTTTAATAACTAAAGGTTGCACATTGTCAACAAACCTCTCTGCCTCTTCCTCTCCTCGTGTCTGCAGGTCTCTGGATGGCCGCCTGCAGGTTTCCCACAGAAAGGGTTTGCCCCACGTCATCTACTGCCGTCTGTGGCGCTGGCCCGACCTGCAGTCCCACCACGAGCTGCGAGCTGTGGAGCTGTGCGAGTACGCCTTCCACACAAAGAAGGATGAAGTGTGCGTCAACCCGTACCACTACCAGAGGGTCGAGACACCAGGTATGACGGCTCTCGTCTGCAGACACTATCATGGTTCTCATCCCAAGAAGTTTGACAGTTTGTCAAAGTTCACTTTGCTGTCAGGGTTATTTTCTATGGAAAGAGACAGTTTGTTCCTATTATTCAAGGCAAATAACTTTGTTTTATTGTTTTATTGCATACTGAAGTTGTATTGTTTTTTAATTGTGTTTCATTACACACACATTGATTTATCAAGAAATGTAACCCTTTTTTTTCTGTCCGTTGTACAGTTCTCCCACCTGTCCTGGTGCCCAGACACACAGAAATCCCCAGTGAGTTCCCGCCACTGGATGACTACAGCCATTCAATCCCTGAAAACACCAACTTCCCTGCTGGAATTGAACCCCAGAGCAACTACATACCAGGTATCGGCATGATTCACACTCAGCGCTCTATTTGAACAGTCTGAAGGGCGTGCTCTTAAGTGCGTGCATATGGTACAAGTGCATTCAGGGCGTGTCCAAATCCACTAGCGCTAGTTTAACAGCGGAAAAAAGTTGCGGTACCAAGCGCTGCACTTACTCTCATTTAGTCTCATTAATCATGGGTGGGTTTTGGGCATAACATGCCATAAACCAATCAGAGTGCCATCTCCCATTCCCTTTAACAGTCAGGTGCCCTTGTGCCAGATGTGCTGTTATTGGGGTGGATTTACCATGCAGTGAGGAGGAAACGGTTTCACTTTGAGAACAAGCAAGTGCATTTGCCATTTAAACAACGTGGCAACGTAATGACAACTGCGTTGGTCTGAAACTAACAAAGACACTTATTATTCTTGTTTCTATGATTTGCATTTAAGACAGGGCTCAATGTCTCTGACTCGTCTTTGTTTGAGAATCTTTCATACCATGTCGAATGTCAGACTGTTTACATTATCTATACATTGTGTAGACAATCCACCACATTGTCGTCTTCTCCGTTTAGTCACTTGAGCAGTCAGAGTTTATTGCCAAGAGACAATTAGATCTTGTTGACCAGTAGTTGTTTGGATAATTTGGACATTTGTTTTCTTTGGTTAGCCGCATATAGACTCCTATTAGTTAACCTGCTCTTTAGTTTGTAAGTTAGTAAGTTAATCTGTTCCTAAAAGTGCATTCTTCACATTGTCAAAACTTTTTAACTTATGCGTGATTTCAAATAACGTCAATGTTGCTGTATGGTGTTAGAAACGGATTTATAGCTATTAAATCATAAGTGGTTTTCCGTTGATTAATTCACCTTTAGATTGACATAGTGATACATCTTTGTAGTTGTGAATGGACGAACAATTGTTGTTCAACATGAGTCATTTGCCGTGTGCCTGTACTTGTCTCAGAAACGCCGCCACCAGGCTACCTCAGTGAGGATGGGGAGACCAGCGATCACCAGATGACCCACAGCATGGACACAAGCTCCCCAAACCTGTCACCGAACCCCGTTTCACCCACACACAGCAACCTAGGTGAGGGATGTGTGTCTGTGCACGCGTGTGTTTGTGTACTTTCCTGTCCGTCTGCGCTCACACACACAGACAAATGAGTCAATGGTGCATCTGCCCGGTGGGAATTCTGTTTGATTCAACTCCAGTTTTGTAAGAGGAAACCAGGTGATGAAAGAAGCCTTTGTCTTCCCTGCACCATGTGAGCTGCCAAACGGGCCAAGACGCCTTCCAGCCAACACTAACATCAATGACAATATCCTACGTTTATTCTATCAGGATGGAAAAACGCCAGGGGTCTCGGCTGGAAGGCATCTGGTGAAATAACAGAATCGCACCAGTTTCATTTGACGGTGCCGTCCAGCTCTGTTCTGGACTTCAAAGCCAAGGACGAAATGCTGAAGCTGTTAGAGAGCGGCCGTGTGGAGTGGAAAAAGAGCAAATTACCAGATTCAGTTGAAGTTACTGAAAACTATCGCGGATAAGCCTGTAATTTGACCATTTTCGCTCCACTGTCCCATCAGTGAGGGCTGAGTTTCCACATTTTTTTTCGTCTGTTAAAAGCTTCTGGGAAACGGCGTATGGATTTGACATTTTGTGACGCACGCCCACCCTAATGTTTTCTTTGGTGGCGTTTCTCTTCCCCCTCTACATCCACCTCAGCCCCTTTTCTCCCCACATTTCCCACTTTATGCCTCTTCTTTTTTGCTCTTCATTTCCATTTTCCCCTTCCATCCATTCAGTTTTCTGGCCATTATTTTTCTGATTTGCGCCCACTTCTTATTCTGTTCCAGTTTCCTTTCTCCTGTATCATTTTAATCACAACATTTCAAAGTGATCTGCTCATCTCAGCCTATTCACAGGCACCCAGCATTGAAAACTTAATCTTTCTCTGTCTCTGTCTCAGACCTTCAGCCAGTGACGTACTGTGAGCCGGCGTTCTGGTGCTCCATTTCATACTACGAGTTGAACCAGCGAGTAGGAGAGACCTTCCACGCCTCGCAGCCGTCGCTGACAGTTGATGGCTTCACGGACCCCTCCAACTCGGAGCGTTTCTGTCTGGGCCTGTTGTCCAACGTCAACCGCAATGCGTCTGTGGAGTTAACACGCAGACATATCGGTAGGGCTCCACTCAAATGATAAGCATTCATCATCATACTGTGCTCCTTTACCCATTTTTTTTCTTGTTTGCATTTTAAATATTGTGTCAGGAGTTTTTATCTGAGGAGCTTTCTGTTCTGTCCCTGTTTTCTTCAAGGCCGTGGTGTGCGGCTGTACTACATCGGAGGAGAAGTGTTTGCAGAGTGTCTCAGCGACAGCGCCATCTTTGTGCAGAGCCCCAACTGTAACCAGCGCTACGGCTGGCACCCCGCCACAGTCTGCAAGATCCCTCCAGGTGTGTGTGTGTGTGTGTGTGTGTGTGTGTGTGTGTGTGTGTGTGTGTGTGTGTGTGTGTGTGTGTGTGTGTGTGTGTGTGTGTGTGTGTGTGTGTGTGTGTGTGTGTGTGTGTGTGTGTGTGTGTGTGTGTGTGTGTGTGTGTGTGTGTGTGTGTGTGCGCGTCAAGCTGAGAGAGACAGAGAGAAAAAAGACAGCAGGCAGAGCGAGAGACAGAAGAAAGAGTGACAGAGGTTGATGGGAAGAAAAATCGAGAGGCAAAACTGGGAATGGAAAGTAGCTGTGGCTCAGGAGGTGGAGCGAGTAGTCCACTAATCTCAAGGTTGGCGGCTTGATCCTCAGGTCCTTTTGTCCAGATGTCGAGATCCCCTTTATTAAGACACTGGAGCCCAATTGTTGAAAGGAGAGCGTGTGTATTATGAGAACTTCAATCCAAGAAGCCTGAGGCCAACATACACTAAAAACAAATAGGTTTGCAGATGCCTTTATTCACCTTTCCACGTGTGTTCCTCAAAAAGGTCCTGTATGAAGTTGTGGTGTTGTTGTTCCCAACTATCAGACCTGAGAGAAAAGTTATATCTGGAGACTCAATCGTTGAAATTGCAGAAATGCATTTCGAGCACTTTCGGGACCAGAGGCTCATATTCTCCAGCCAAGTTTTAATTAAGTTAGATTCATTTAAAATGGACGATGGAGAACAAGTGTCATCACGGCGATCACGTCAACGACAGAGGCCATATCCGGCCCATCACTTCCCCTCGTCAGCAGTCCAGAGTAATCCCCTTTAGCAGAAGTGTGGTCTGCGTATAAAAACAAAAGTTGTTCCTCTTCACCAGGCTCTTGTTGACTTATGGCACACTTTGTTGTCTGAGTCACTTTCACATTTCAGACATGCACCACCAAACGTGAATGTGTCAGCATTTTACGTGTCAGTTCCAAGTCACTTTTAAATAATACTCACTGAAATCTTATTATGTCAGATCTAGTAATAGTTCTGTAAAAAAAACAAAAAAACAGCTCTCCTCAAGATTCCCTTCACAGAGAAATTCAGTTCACATCCAGTTTGCTTCAGGATCACTATAAAATACCACTATGCTGTAAATTAATTCGTTTATTTTAGTGTAAAACACTGCAAATCCGCTGATTTTCTCATGTTAGCTCACTCTAAATAACATGTGAAGGGCAAAAGATCTTTCGATGAAAAGTAGTAATGAAATTAAAGTGTCTCTTGTCTAAAGCATCTTGTCCTGGTTTGTCTTTTTCTTCCAGGATGTAACCTGAAGATTTTCAACAACCAGGAGTTTGCTGCCTTGCTGGCCCAGTCAGTCAACCAGGGCTTTGAGGCCGTGTACCAACTCACCAGGATGTGCACCATTCGCATGAGCTTTGTCAAGGGCTGGGGAGCCGAGTACAGGTAAGCTGCAGCTTTGGGTTAACGGCAACCACTCACTCATTTCCCCGAACGTAAACCTTGACCGCTAGTGAGCTGAACTGCCTCACAGATGATAAAGCCCGAAACCAACTTGTCAGCAACGCTGCGCAAAGTTCAATTCCTCAGCGGGCCCCGTATGTAAACACAGACAATAGAAACAAACAGACTGTGAATCACATCCCACAATCCAGCCGCCCCCGCTCCCGGGCATCTGCTCACACTCTGGCGAATCCGGTGTGTGACGTCGCCGGAAGCCTCATCAGTAGAAACAGGCCCCAGCTGGCACGCCAGACTATTTTTAAACAAACACACATGTGCTGCGTCAAAAAAGAGATGTCAGACTTTCCCTCTTTCATCCCCACCCTGTTTTTTCCACACGGTCTGACTCACTGATAGTAAGGAAGGAGGAGACGGAATGAAGGGGATCAGACGATTGGATGAAAGTTGAGTCCGCACAGGAGGTTTCCACAAGGGGAGAAACCTTTGTGCTCCACCAGTCGTCATCCAGACCAAATGCTGACATGTGGATACACTTAGAAACAGGATTCAGGTTACTGGACCAGCCAAGCCCTCCTTCTTCTCTCCCTCCACCCACACCTCCCTCTCTCGGTCTCTTCCCAGGCTGGCTGTTAGTTGTTTTTCATTCCCTTTGTCATTTTTCTTCTATTTCAATTCATAAAAAGCAGACAAAATTAGAGATGAATGAAAGATCTTTGAAAGACCCTATCTGTTGCATCTTTATTAAGACAAACAAAGTATTATGGAAACAAACCATATAAATCGGAGGAAATCTTTGTGGACATGAAATATAGATTCAATCTTAGGAATTTCCAATCCCCATAAGAAGAAAAACAGACAGGGGGAGGTTGGTTGGTTTTTCAGTTCAGTTCACACAATAAACCTTATTTTAAACTTAAACTCTGTCTTAACTGGCAGTAAGTTGTGTTCAAACTAAAGTGTGAAACCTTCATTCATCCAGTTTGTTGTTCATTTTTTTGGTTACTTTTGTTTGCCTCTTTGTGTTGTCCTCCCACGGCAAACATTCAAGAGCAGTAGTTTGACTTTGCTGAAACCGCTCTGGTCTTCTTAACACTCTGACCATCTGTCTCCGCTTCCCTTGCGTCTCCCAGGCGACAGACGGTGACCAGCACCCCCTGCTGGATCGAGCTCCACCTGAACGGCCCCCTGCAGTGGCTCGACAAGGTGCTCACACAAATGGGCTCCCCCAGCATCCGCTGCTCCAGCGTCTCCTAGGGAAGATCCTTCATCCACCCGCTTCCTGTTCACCACCTCTCCTGTCACGTGACTAGAAAAAAAAACACATACAGACTCCACGCAGAAAAGAACACGAGCTACACAAAGTACGGAAAGACGACGAGCCCCCTCCTCGACCTGTTACTCGGTCCTTCCTCCCCACCAGCTGTCAGTAGCACTTTTTATATACTATATGTTGTTTGTGGCGAAAGGGGACAAGTGCATTAAAGCAGAACCATGTTGGTATGATCTCCACATTTTGTCCAGAATTATTTTGATGGCAATTTTTTTTTTCTTGCTGCCTTTTGTTTTGTTTGTTTTTTCAATTGAGAGATTCTTATTTTCTTTGCTCTTTTGTTGAAATTTCATGATTTTTACTTTTTTTTTAATTGTACAGATGTCTAAGTGAACCATGGATCTAAAAAAAAAAAAGAATGAATTTTTTAAGCATTAATAACAGCTTGGTCAAACATGAGGAAGATCATGTTGAAATGCATTTCACTTGACTGTAGCTCTGTATTCGGGCATTTGAAAGTGTTTTAAGATGAATGGAAATGGTCAACCATCATTTTTAAACACCTTGTGAAGGACGATGCTAAAAAAAATCTAGTACATCAAATCGTTTTGGTTTTCATACCGTCAGTTTATTCAGCCTCTCAGACTCTGTTGAGGAAAATAACAGAATTTCAGACAGAAACAAATGATTAAGCAAGAAATCAGACCAACCAACAATTTTTCCCCCCTGATAGATGGAAACTATTCACTGATGTGAACAAGTCTTACGAAGCAGTCTGATGCTTCAGGACACAGTAGAGCTCTTAAACCCCACATATGAGTATTTAAAGACAATGATATTCGTCAATTGGCATCAAGAGGATGATGCACTTCTGTAAAACGTTACTATTGTCAATGTGGACAAAGTGCATTCAATGACATTTGTAATTCATAGCTTCAGTAGAACTTGTCAGAGGGGCTACGTGAAATTTTGCCTGCATTTATTTCAGGAAGCTTTCGCCAATTTGCAAAATACGTTTTGCAGCATTGAATTGTGTCGTAGTTATTACATTATAGGCTTTTATACAGCACTTGAAAACATCTCACATACTGTACTGTTCTGCAAACTTTTAGTCAAATTACAAATTGAACACACGACACATCGTTGTGTGTGACATGAGTACGCTGCAGGAAGCTTTGAAGTGTTAAGAAAGCAGCAAGACGACTTCCCGTTTTGTTTTTATCTTTATTGTCTCTCTCGGCAGGCCATGACATTTTTTTCCTATTTTTTAACCATCAGTAATCTCAATGTTTTGTTCACTCAGGATTGTAAAAAAGAGCAGAGTTCTGTACAGAAACCAGATGCATGGCTGTTGAGGCTTGAAAGTCAATGTTGCTACCAATTATTTCTGTTGAACAATTAGGTGTTCACATGTGTGTTTTGCATGACATGACAGAAATATACTGCCGGCGGGTCTGAGGATACTCACCTTGTATTTTTCTACCTGTGAAGACGAGGGCAGTGTCAGTACAAAGCACAGCTTTTTACAAAAGGGAAGTGTTCAGACGGACGGAGGCGTGTAAATAGCCCAACCCACTCAATCTGATGGCCCTTTTATCGTGTAGGTCGATGTACATGTAGAACTTACATGTGTTATCATTTGACCCTTCACCTTCATAGTGTTGGAAGCAGGAATGATAATAATTGCTGGAAGCAGGAGAACAAAAAAATATGCTTGAAAAGAAAATAATTGGTGAAATAGAAAAGCATAGTCGTAGCTTTTGTCCCGTTTCCTTTCAGCCACCCACTGCGGTGGAAGTGGATTGATTTCCTTCTGGTTCCACAACATTAGACAAAGACACAGTGGGCGAACACGGACAATGTTTTTGAATCTTTTTATAGTACTTATTTACATTAACGCAGCTTCTGATGTTAATGCCAGCCCAGTGGTGCTAAACTCTTAACATTATAGGGACTCGGAAGAACAGCAGAGCCATGAGATTTCACTTTTGACTTAAAGCTGGTAGCTGTTGAACCTTTGTGAAAGATATGATGTCAGGTTGTCTTCAGAAACAGTAGCATCTACCAATCTGAGACAAGACGGCTCTTTGTAGAGCTTTTTAGTGTCCTTGAACACAGCAGTCCTGATCCTGGCGGGCTCTTGAACCCCGTGGTCAGTGTAATTACCCAGTAGGGAATATTTTTGCAAGCAAATTTGTCATTTTTATACACTTCAAGTTATAGTGCTTGTGTTGTTTTTTCCCCCTTGTCTAATTTTTTTTCGATTTTCTCTAATCGTTGTTATTATTAGTTGTGACTTTTTTTTTTTTTGCCCTGAATTGCTTGTTAGATGTCTTGTATAAAATGATACCCCTTTATTTTTCTCTGCCTATAAAAAAAGTTGATGTGATGCTTTATATTTTTGTTTATTATTGTTGGTCTACGAATAAAATATATATCTTGTGGTGATACCGGGGTCGAGCTGGATGGAGCTGGGTTGTACGAAACGTGAAGTGTCAAACCACATCTATATTTCAGTAACTGTCAAAGACATTTTTTTCGTGTTCAGTCAAAACTCACTCTGTTATGCGTAGCTGATCCAATATGGAACAAGTCAACATTGGATATTGCTCACAAGATTTTGTAGCTTAAAAAGTTTTGTTAGCATGAAATGAACTTACGGTTGGTTCTTACAGTACAAGCCTCTCGGGAAAACATTTCAGGTTATAACGTCGTCTTGTCTGTTTCCCTCTGTAGTTTGGGGATTTCCTAGTCTGTGATAAATAATTTGGCACTGTCTTCAGAAGCAGACAGAAACCGTAATTACAGACCCGAAGCAGACGCTCTCTTGTTTCTTCAATTACTGCTAAGTTACGAACCAATGCAAACCAAGACCATCGGCGTGGCGTCACAGTGGCACCCCGCGGCTTCTGGTGTGAATGCAGAGCTTTGTTCTGATGCCCGGAAGGTAAAGAGGACTTCAAAACCACTTCACTGTGGTGACAAATAGTGTGGGTGCATGAGTAGATGAATTGTTGGAGAGAGAGAGGGCAACCTGAACTTCACTCTGCTCCTAAGAATTTCAGGAATCCGGATGAAGGCAGCAAGACTGGTCATGAATTTACTTACATGCTGAAGTAATTGTGGGCCTCCTTTGTGTGATGGCATCATAAGCTGCGTTAGTTTACTGTGTGTGTGTGTGTGTGTGTGTGTGCGTGCGTGCGTGCGCGCGTGCGCGCGTGCGTGCGTGCGTGCGTGTGTGTGTGTGTGTGTCCGCCACAGCTTCATTCCAGTCAACACAGGCATTTAATAATTAGCTCTCTAGGGCAATTATGAATCATTAATTAATGTTTGTGTACATGTGCAGCTCCACTAAAAAAAATGCGGATGGGAGGATGGTTTATTTTCACAGCGTCAGGAAGAGATTATTTTCTGAGGATGACAGAATTTATAGAAATTCTTTACAAATTAAAAGCATGAACACTTTATTAAAACAGTTTGAAAGCACTTCTTTGAACTTGATGCAGTCTAAACAATTCCTAAATCAAAAAAGTTCCATCTAATATATGAATATCTGCAACTGACAATCATTTTCATCTGAGGATAACATATCCGATCATTTTATCAGTCTATGAAATGGAAAAATGTCAAAAATCTTGCTGTGTTGAAGGTGACAGATTAAATTTTTTGTTTTGTTTGTCCAAAAGAGGAAAGGCCTTCAAATATTTGGGTTACACAAGCCAAGAGAAGTGTCACATCCTCTCTTCCGAGAAGCTGAAATCCACAAATATTTGGAATAAAAAAATAATAATACAAACTTAAATTATCCCAAAACGATTATTTTCTGGTGATAAGCTAATTTATTCTAATACCTTACAACTAATCACCAATTAGTCAACTATTCATCTGAGCTCTGCTGGGTTCTATTATAAATGCATCTTGTAGAAACACATGATTTATTCAGTGTACCATCAGATTGACAGTAAAGAAGTGATACAACAACACGCCTTTAAACATCTCGTGTTCCAACAGAAATATATTTAAATGCACTTCCTCGGTCGAAAAGTCAAATTCTTCTTATCATTGGCTCAAGACAAGATATTAAAAACTAAATAAGTAGTAAAGCCGTTGAGACTGCACTGGAGTAATTATGTTCTGTATAATACCATGTTTACAGTCAAACAGCTGATGATATCAGGGAGCAAAACTTGTGTGTCATTCATTCAGGGAGTGTCACTTAATATCAGTTAAAAAACTTGACTTTTGCTCCTCATAGAAAAGATCCAGACACAGGCCAGTTTTTAAACGGCTGAAGAGGAGGAGAGTGAGCAGCGTGTTTAGATTAAGTGAATTATAATCTTTTAAACTTTCAGTTTAGTCATAAATGTGACTGACTGACTCTACTAATGTGAATGACTCTACTACTGTCACTGTTTATTGTAGCAGCAGGCTCCTCAATGAACTGTTTTAGCTCAACTCCGCCACCTGCTGGTTACAAGGATTATACAAAGTGAGCTCTGTAGATTCAAGACTTTTGTTGGGACGCTCCAGTTAGGCAAATGAAAAAGTGTTCAAGTAAGGAAGACATAATAAAGATAAGAGGAAGAAGATAAAATATACAGTAATGGAATATAATTTGTATTTATAAAATAAAATATACAGTTATAAATTAAGAACAACATAATTATGGAAGACAGCTAAGGGTTGAAAACTTAAAATATCGCATTGTAAATCTGATATTGCATTTCTAGTATCGGTCATTGCCTTGGATGTTTAACACAGTTTAATATTCCACAGGGCTGATTGCAAACTTAAAACATTAGGAATGAGAGTTTATTGTATTAATGGCTCCAAAATCATACTTATTGATTGCTGGTGTGATTTTTTTGTTGTTGTCTTTATTAGACAGTGGGAGATGTCTTCGGATGTCTGACAAGAGATCCCTGACAAGGATCAGCATGACTACAGTGACAGTTGAAATTATTTAACAAATGAGGCCAAACTGCATATACTGTATGTCTGAAAAACGGTGCAAGACTTGTTTATGGTGAATTGATAAACCTAAATGGACAGAAAGTGCTTTACTTGTAAAACGATATGGGAGGACATTAATGATAATATACCCGGTACAGCATAATAAAATATACTATTAGGATGAAGATTCAATGACTGCACAAATATTGAGCTAATTGTTGCCGTGTACAGATTATTAAACCGAAAAGGTTCACATGTTCTGCAACTACACTGAGTGTCTCCTTCATTCAAACCATAAATTATTGGAAGGAACATCATCACAAGCCACGTCGAGCCCACGTGATCACAGCTAATAGTGATTGAATGAACACGGCAGTTTGCGGTGGAATCAAAGGGCTCCGAGCATCGTCACACCGACAGACACATGCCTCATGTCGTCTGCCGAATTGATACGCCTTCGTGTTGACAAGTGGCCGCAAAGATGAACAGATGAGAGCCGTCAGCTCCGTCGCCACGTGAAGGTCACACCGGGGCAGGCGTTGACAGCGAGGACATTTGTTGGTAAACAAATCCATCTTTGGAAAAGGTCACCATTCGTATCGCAGCGTTCTCTCGCACTCGGTCTCCCTTCATCATCTTCCACATCTCGTCGTCTCTCTCACCCCCGGCTCCTCTCCTGCTCTCTGTTTACTTCTCTGGCTCCTCCGGTCTGGAGTTATTTTCATGAGGAACGCCTGTCACGGGTTGGTCGCAGGCTCCGTCTGCCAGGCCTGAGAAAAATCGTGCGCCGCAGCGTTATCAGCATTCAGTAGCCACCGACCTGATTGCACAGCCACGGGTGGCTACGTTACAGCTGCCTCTGGACAGCAGCAGGTACCCCGGCCCCTGCACGCCAACCAAGATGGGCCCCCCACTTCTCCAACTGGCTTCTGTTGGCCCTGTGCCCGCATGTCACACACTCGCACACACACACACACACACACACACACCAGCAGCCACTGAGCAAGCCAACACTCATCCTCCCCTGTCAGCTGCAAGAGAGGAATCTGTCATGGAGTCTCAACTGAGGAGAGACATTTTGTTCAGACAACATTCATAAGCACCTGGCAAAGACTTGTGTTCAATGCAAAAAAAAAATAAAAAATACCAAGCATGTGAAAATGATGTAAGAGAGAGTGTGGTGCAGCTGAGAACAATGTAAAGAGTTCTTTTTTTCCCCCTAAAAGCAAATTCCTGTTCATTTATTAAAATTAAAATAAATTCTCATTTTCTCTCCCTATACCCCCCAAAAATATTTAACTAAACTTATGTATTGGAAAGCTTCCATAGTTTGGATCCTTATATGAGATCAATGCAAGAACTGGTCAGCATTAAATCACAAAGAACTGGGGGAGGGAAAGAACAATCGTGAAGGAAATGGAGCGAGGGCGTAAGGAAAGTGGCGGGAAAAAAAGAGGCAGTGAGGTAAACATATTTACTGACATCCATGGGCTGTCACCGCTCTGATTAATGGTGGTCGGAATCCCTGCCTGGTGAAAAGGTGTTGTTGGGGTGTAGAGAGAGCCCAGGCGCTGACCCAGAACTAATAGCATTCGACTTGAACAAGCTGTCCGACCTGAGAGACTGGGCGCTGCTGCCGAAGGTACAGCAGACGGCTGGAGAAGAAGAAAAAAAGGAAATAAGAAAAGTTAGAATTAGGAAACAAGGAAGGTGTGTAGGTTCACATGGCAACCTTTGGACTTTGAGCACCTGGCCTGACTACGTACTGTGTTTAAATCACCCATTTCCTATTCTATATGTAATAGATATAGAATATTCTCTTCACATATTTAGCAATATGTGTCAGATACTTGTGCAAACAATCATTTTGTGCTATAAAGGTGTGGTGTCACGTAACTGTCGCCGACGTATCCTTTAACTGTCGTATGGGACAGAAAACATCTGATTAGTTTAAACAACTTACGGGTTGTTTTGGCGGGAAGTTAACACCCTGTGGCCCTTTCAGAAGATTTTGTAGTTTCGGCCTGGAACTTCAGTGTCTTTTCAGAGACTTTGTACAACATGTCCGTGATGATATATCCAACATTGAATGACTTTGATAATCAAATTTTATCGCGTTTTTCAAGACATAAAAGGCTACTGTTGTTGTTAGCGGACTTCTAGCCGTCCATTTTAGATCCACTTGACCAATCAGAGGCTTTGTTACAGACTTTGTACCAATCAGACGCTGTGTTGTCGACCGGTCGAAAAAACAAACAAAGATTTTAGACTGAAAACAGGACCTCTCACTCCTCCTGTTAACTCTTACTACTGCTGACTCTCCTCGGTGTCATTGACAGGAACTGCTTTGCAGAATGGCACAAGCGACTTTTTGGGGTGAAGAATCAAAGGACTTATTTGTGGAAAATTGTACATAACTTTTGATTATTAGCATTATTCGGCTCCTAACCAAGAACGAAAGAAATGAAGAAAGAACGATTGATTCAAACATAGATTCCCGTCTTTTTCCTTTTTATTTTGAGCTACAAATTGATAGCTTGGCCAAGTCAACTCACACTCAAAAAAACCCCACAGCACAGTCACAAATTGAGGCCACTCCGGTGCCATGTTTTCCGACAAAACCACATAGAAAAGCTCTTGTTTCAAATAATCCGCAGTCTGTTTGCCAGGAACCTCATCCTGCCGAGGTTGTTTTTCGCTGAGGGCAACAGCGAGCCCAACAGCTGGGACATAATGAAGCTTTGAGGCACTTGTTCTCCCATCGTGTCATGCCAGCCCCCGTCTCATCCAGCAGATGTTCCATGTTTTTCCCCTTCCAAAAGGCTCTGCTGCCAAAACGGGCACAATCGCGATGAAAAAGCGGGAAACCAGCTAGCTCCACGGTCAGCTCGTGATTGTAAGGAGATCGTTCGGTTAATTGCTTGTTCAGTGTTTATTGGGCGAGGCCCTTGTCACTTGGTTGTCATCTTTTGTGTAGCTGCGGACGTCAGTCTGACAGAAACCAGAGCCGCTGTCGTCGCTGCTCTCGCTGGCCTGGAGTCAGACGAAGATGATGTTATTGATCAGTGTCAGTGTGAACAATCATGTCGTTTGGGAGTTGATAAGGACGTCAAGCGTGTGTCAGCGTGCATTGTCAGCCGGCACAGGTGACACCCTCCTCCAAACCAAGTGAACCCAAGATGTCAGGTGACGCAGTGCAAGGACACCAGAGCAGCATCACGCGCACGCGTATGTGTGTGTGTGTGTGTGTGTGTGTGTGTGCGCGTGTGCGTGCGTGTGCGTGTGTGTGTGTGTGTGTGTGTGTGTGTGTGTGTGTGTGAGAGAGAGACTCGGCACTGATCACAAGCTGCTGAACCAGCCAACTTCACAGAGCGGAAGATTCAGCCGTCTCTATCTGCAGCACCGCAACTGTTGTCATTTATCAGCTGTGATAAAAAGTGGAGCTGAGACGAAACAGACCACGACAGGTGTCGGTTAGAGTCAGTGGGAGTTCGTGCTGGGACCTGCGATTTATCACGAGGAAATGTCTCGGCACAATCCGCATTTTACCGCTTTTTTGTTGCATTGTGAGACATCAGTCAACATGTTTCCATTCAAAGCACACTTCACAAGTGAATCAAGGAAATTGAATCATTGACAGCATCAAGCATCAGTTAGGTGGTTAGGTCAAGGTGTGTTAGTAAGTTAGTTAACTAGCAGTGAGTTAGATGAAATTCATTGCATAGTTGATGGTTCAATTTCTATTGATCTAAAAATTGACACATTGTTTTAGCTCAAGCTAAAATATTACCGTTCATTTTTTCTAAAGATTTTCTAAATATGATGTGCCGGTGTATTCGCCTGTAGCTCGCTGGCAGTATAGCCAGCATTCTGGATAAACTGGTAATGATACTTTACACAGTAATAGGTCAAACATAATTTGTTGTTGATTTTCTATATTTGACCGATTGATCAAGTCCATAATATGCAAGAAAATAGGGAAGAATGCCGATCACAACATGCCAGGGTGAAGTCTCGAGATGTGCAACAACCAAAATTACAAATACATTCGATTTACATTGATAACAAAATATCAAATATGAGAATTGATTTGAGAATGTTCGCTGTTATGATAGATCAGTTATTTGATATTTGATGTTGTTTTATTGCTAGTTGTCTGATCAATTGATTAGTCAGCACTAGGATGACCTTTGTCCTTTCTTCATACATGGCGGACAGTTTTGCCTGCGGATCGTTTTGCAGGCTAACTGAATCAATGGAGACTGGATGTTTTTTTATACATGTAATTAATCTAAATCATATACTGCAGGTTATGCTTTGCGCGAATCCTGTTTGACTGAAGTGGATCGTAGTTAAAACCTGTGGGGTTTTTTTCTTCTTTTTGGGCAAATGAAGAAATCTCTATGGGCTATAACGTCACTGATCAATGCACATTCAGATATTCAACATCTGGCAAGCCACTGGAAATTGGCTTCTGTGGCAACATTGTCTTGCCATCATCCTCCCATCATTAGCTTTCACCATTGCCCCGGGGTTCATAATGTCGTTAGCTTACATAGAGACGCAGTAAAGTGATGTTACATGACGTTTCTCAACTCCTTTTATTGAAGTAGCCTGCCACGCAGCCGGCTTGTCCTATTCCACGGACACCACAGGGAAATAAGACGCGATGAGAGCAGAGGCGTGATGACACGAGGTTTAACATTTCTTGCGTCAAACATCATTTAATTAGGGGGTTAGGCAAATAAAAAGCACAACACAAGCTAGGACGAAAATCTTTCTGGTGGTGGTGCAATTTTATGTGAAAAAGGCGAACAAGGAATTTGTTATTTAGCCAGTTGGCCTACGAACGCTTTTACACATGTGGAGTCTCTCTTCTGGAGCCGGATCCTATTCTGTGTGGACCTCAAATGGTTTGACACGGAGCCTGAGAGTTGCACCACTGCTGCACTACTTTTAATCGAATGTGCAGTCAAAATGATTAGCCACAATGACTGAAATTATGTAGTTGTAATTACAAACAGATGGGAGGCTTTATTTGCACTTAAGGCGACTGTGTGCATGGGAAATGCAGTGTGAACAAGAATAATTAAGAAGTTAAAGCCTTCTTTTTTTTTCCCAATTTGTGTGTGAATAATCAACACTTTGGTATAAATTTGTTTCAAATTAACTATATAGTTGTATGAATGCGTTGCCAGGAGCAGACATTGCCTCCGAGCCCTCAGGTGGTGAAGACACAGATTTATTTTTTTTCTTTTTGGAAACATCCGTTTTTCATTTTATTTTCCAGAGGGAAGTGGCGTGTAAAGGCTGCACCGCCTCATGCTGAGATGTTTCACCGTACCTGGGGGCTCATCAGGGAGACACTAACTCATCAATGACTTTTTGCTTCAGCATTCCTCTTGATATATGTGAAGGAAAACATGGCGGGTTGTAATTTAGCAAGTTGCCACAGCGCAGTCGTCTCTCCCCGCGGGTGGATACAAGAGTGTAAAAGGGACGAACGCACATTTCTTTCACACACATGTATTATGTTAACTTGTTCTGACTTTGCTCCAATTTTTCCTTTTCTTTCTTCCATTCTCACATTCATTCCCCACTGACCTGTGATGACGGGTCATAAGTAGAAATTGGTTAACTTCAGTGTGTCAGAAGCCTTTGAGGATTCAAATTTTAGACCGATTTCTTTTCACAAAAGAATGTGTTACACTTTCAATGTGTGCAATTCACATGAACAGCTGCCAAATGTTGATTGTGTTAGTGGTGCAGTAGTGACAAAGAAATAAATCCTTATTCATATTTGATCATGAAATAAGCTCCTTTGCCACCCTCGGGCGTGGGATTAGCTCCAAGGTCTGATAGTGATAATCAATAAGCATGTTGTTTATTCTGTACAATACTTTGATGTGTTTTGATCAATGTCGCAACCCTCAAATGATAAGCAATGTGTAGCGAATGGATTGATGGATGGACGTGAGAATGTGAGGTGGGGATCAGGACCTGATATGATATGAATGAGGTCTTTGTGCAAATATAGGATGTAATACATCTTCGGAATGTTCTGAATTCCTCAGTAATGCCTCGCTGCCTCCCAGTCCTTCCGACCTGCTGGCTCCCTGCTCAGCCCCATGCTGTAGCTCCACGACAGTGAGGTGTTTGCAGTTTACTCAGTGTACAACAGAGGTCACTAGAAACTGCTCTTGGATGAAGTTGGCACGTCCTCCACATCAGAGCCGGAGTGCCGTGAGCTGAAATACCCAAGATATGCTGTAGTTTGTGAAAGTCTTTCTTAAAACTACCATTAACAAACAGCTTGTATCCTATTTCCACCCTGATTCAGCAAACCTGCGAGCACAGGCGTGCTTTATTTATGCTGGTGGATTTTTATGCATGACAGTTTTGCTGAGGGGAAAAAAAAATCTTCCTCCTCCCCATCTTCCCCATCTTCCCCATGTTTCCTCTATTGATCTTGGCGCCGCTCTGATGTGAAACCGTGCCAGAAGTGTCACTTAGATGAATCACTGTTAGCCCAGGCTGGCGCAGCTCGGCACTGGTGACAGAAGGGAGAATTCCACGAGGATCAAATAAATACAGATGTGGTATAATTAGTTGTATTCCCAAGGAGCCTTTTTGTGGGCATGTTAAAGATGCTGGGGATCAGCTGGCTTCCCTGCGAGTGGCTCGTATCAATTTAAACCGGAACAGGAGCGAGGTGGGTCACGGCCCATGTGGGTCCTGATGAGTCGCATGTCCATCGTGTAGGTTCGGAAAGTTAACAAGGTGAAACATCTGCAGTAAATGGAAGCTTTACTTTCCTGATGTGGAACTGACTTCATCAATTTGTGAACATAGTCAACGGGAACTGGCTTTATATTGCTCGTATCCATAGCTGGGTTCTTTTTTATATAACCTTGATTCAATCCTTCTCATTTACAATGTCACCTGCATAGCAAAGGGAGTCTTGCATAGTAAATCAGACAGGCAGATTTACTTTATAAATCAGTAAAGCAAAGAAAAAGTAGACATTCAGAAAGATTGAAATAAGTGCATAGATCTATACACAACTTTTAAATGTCAAACTCCTCGTCAATGTGTTTTCCAACAGCCACTCTCCTTTGTCCAGCATTAAACACAGTACAGAACAGTGAAGTACAGTAAGGCGACGGTCCTGTATAAATAGAGTTTACAACAAATGCTGCTGCTTTGGTGCATTTCAACGTTCAGAGAGCTGCGTTCAGGTCAGTGGCTCCCCGGCAGTTTATGTAAAACATGCTTTGATCCTCACTCCGACCGAAAGCACGCTACTTTAAGTGCATCATCTTATGACAAAAGGGGAGTACATTCGCCACACAATACTGCCATTACAACTAATGCCACATCCTTGTGAAATTGAAACCCACTTCGCTCCTCGCAATTATAGCCCCTTCAGGAGGCGACGTATTTATGCCCAGCAGTTAGCAATGCATTGATTTAATACGTTTCTAATCAGGACATACAGCTTCAGGGCCTGAAATGTTAATTTTTCCTGCTGCTTACAAAGTAGCCTTTGATTTTCTGTCACGGCAGTAATTACCGTTTTTTGCCACTAGATAGGGAGAGAGCTTTGTCTTGTCTAATTATGAGGTAATCATTGCTGTAGTGCCAGCATGTTGTTCCTCACCTTTTTGTTGATACTATTTTAATTTTATTTTTTTACAGCTTCCGGCTATTGCCTTCCCTTCCAATTCACACTGTGACACTGTTTACACCGTGCGTGCGTTCGCGTGTGTGTGTGTGTGTGTGCATGCATGCGTGTGTGTGTGTGTGTGTGTGTGTGTGTATCTGGAGTGTGGTAGCCTAGTGACTGTAATTGTTGTGGTATGGGTGCTGTTAATTACTGGAGTAAACGGTTGAATCATGGCCAGGGCCCTTTGTGGTTGCAGAGTGCCGGGCAGCAGGAGAGAGAGACAGAGGGCTGGAAAATTGTTTTTACCATCTGGGGACCGAGGGAGAGAGAAAGGGGAAGCAGAACGGAGAAAAGGGGGGAACAGCGGCAGACAGCAAAGGCCCAATTGGTGGCCAGAGCCTAAGGGCCCGGGGTCCATATGGAAGGCAACACTTTGCCTTGCGCTTTATTGCACACCTTGCTGTTTTAATCAATGGCAAGCCTGTTCACAGAGCCTAGAGCAGCAGCGGTTGTTTCTCATTGTCTCGCTGCTCCTTCCACTTTTGCTGCTCCACTACACCGCAACACTTCTCACCAAATCTCTGAAGAGCTGCGCGGCACTTTCACGGCCTCTCCGGAAGCCGGCAAAGTGGATGCGCTGCGGTGAAAAACCTTTGCACTGTGTGCGAGGTAAAAGCTCCTGTTTTGTAATGATGATTTGATACGCTTTTGGGCTCCTGCCTGAGCTGTTCCAATCTCCCGGCAAAGCAGGAATAAGAATGTAGACACCCGCTGTGTTTGGAGTCGTTTCTTAAAATGGAGATTCCGTCTGAATTCCATTTGAGTGCTGGAAGTAATGAGATTAGGCTACAAAAGGCGCGTTAACACCCAGACGCCGGGAAGTGTGCTAATAACACCATAAAAGTGCCAGCCAGCAGTGGTCCGAATCCCGTGTAACACCTCCCTGAGTGGAGGCAGTTCTGGTAATCACCCCCCACAGACCAAGCACCGCGATGAGGAGTGAGGAATAAAGCCACTGCGATATGGGAGGTTGAGTGTTTGATTTTATCACAGAACATGAATATTTTGTTAAATTAGACCCATTTTGTAAGAAACACACAAAAGGGGGGAAAGTTTTGAAATGAAAGGACCTGCTGTTTTAATTTCAAACCAGCTAAGTATAAACACAACAGCGACAAAACAAGTGAAGCATGACACGTCCTTACTCCGGATTTTATATCCATTGTTCCTCAGTTGGGTTATGAGGCTTCGACAGCATCTGACTCGTGAGAGACCTTTTAATGTAAGTTAACTCTGGACACAACAGAAAGAAACTAGAATGGCACTCGGTAGAGCACATTCTGTACCTCTGCCAAGGACAAGCAATAACAACTGTGAAGTTCTTACAGTAGAAATATGAAACGAAAAAGGGGAAGTGGTCTGATAGCCTGAAGGATTTATTTCTCTTATAAAAAAATATTTAAAATTAGTGTGTGCGTGTGTGTGTGTGTGTGTGTGTGTGTGTGTGTGTACGTAATGATAATAATAATATATGATTTATTCTATTCAATGATTTATTCATCATTCTTATTGAACAAATGTAAAACTTCCAAGCTGTTGACAACGCCCTGAGCCTTTCTCGTTTTTTTTTTATTATGATGGTGTATTCTTATTCTTATTACTATCATTATTATGATTATTATTACTATTAATAATAATAACAACAACAACAATAATAGTAATAATAGTAATAATAATATTGTTATTATTATTATTATTATTACAGCTATATGTAGTTATATATTTATTAATATTTATTCTAATACTGTGGACAGGAGATTCATTAATAACTGTTTTATTATATGTCATATGCATACCACTGTAGAATTTTCTTTTAAGGATTTTGAAAAAAAATAGTTTACGTTTAGAGAGCTTGCTCTAGTGAGCGTCAACCTTTTCTGAACAGTGTGCCTTGCGCTCTGTGATTGGCTGGCACAGCTGCATGATGTCATCCAGATGTCTAAGTGGTGCGATAAACGTGGTGCTCAACAGAATTGTGCATCATGTCTCCACTCTCCAGAAGTCCGATTGCAACTGCAGCGTCCCTCCTCCGCGTAAACGGACAGTGTCACTGTTGTTTGGCTCGTTGTACAACAGCTTTTACCATTACTTGGATTTGTGATTAAATTTAGCAAAGTGCTGCCGATAGCCGAATTGTCCAGCCACTCTCAATTACCGTCTAGGGAGGGTACCTGAGAAAGCTTAACACAGCAATTAACAACTTAATTAAGTGCCACAGCCATTGTGGCATTTCTGGAGCCATGCAACAAGGGGTGTATTGATTGCAGGGGATTGCCAGTTGGTCCCCAATTGATCGCCCCAATTGATTGGCTTGGATAGGCATTCCTCATTGACTCAGGGTGGGAGTGTGTGTGTGTGTGTGTGTGTGTGTGTGTGTGTGTGCGGTGTGTTTTGTCTCAGAGGAAGTAGCCGTCACGCCACCATGTGACACACTGATAATGACCTGCCAGACTGTGTATGGCCTCTCGTAGTCCCCCTGGGTATGACACACGTCCGCTGTCAATCAAAATCACTCACTCTCTGTCTCTCGCTTTCACACACACACACACACACACACACACACACACACACACACACACACACACACACACACACACACACACACACACACACACACACACACACACACACAGACACACACTTGCTCGTGTGCACATAGGTACACACAAACAAAAGCCCCAGGACAGCGCTTGAATCCTAAGTAACATCTGCAGTCCATTCATTCTAAATACAGCTGACAGGGATGCAGTAATACATACACACCACAGAATACACTGCAACCACTGGATACACTTCAACACCAAAAAACATAAATGCACTTCCGTTTCATTTCGATGCATCTTTTTTAACAACAACAACAATTTAAGATTATATTAGTATATTATTAGAGTTTCCAGACTCACAGGCTCACAGATAATGATGTGAAGACGCATGACATTACACATACACAGACACAGGAGAGCACATGCATTCACCATCTACAGAAAACACACACACACACACACACACACACATACACACACAAAATCCAGTGCACCCTGGGGAGCAGTTAGGGTGCAGGGCGGGGCTGGATGTAGGAGGGTAGTGAAGTGGTGGTAAGACGTCAAATAAACTGTCATCTCTTATTGTGTCAATGAAGTAATTCCCTTTTAAAGGCTTGACCCCTGACCCTGGAGGAGGCCGGGCTATTGCACAGGGCATCGGAGGAGCCATGAGGTGATAACAAATGACTCAGTTGAGAGGGGGTGGGTCCCACATCAGACACAGCACTAGGTAAAGGATGTTTCCAAACCAGTTACAAATAGCTCACATCAATTGTTTATCTCAGGAACAGTATTTCAGTTATTTAAGTTTTCATGAATGCAAAGATCATTATCCGTATATAATAGCATTTTTTTCTGTTATTATTCTTTAGCATTGGGAACCTACTTAACAGCATTTCCTTTTCAATTTGATTTTGTAATACACTCCCTGCCTTCCCTTATTTTACCACTGGGGGGTAGTATTATATGCCCGGACTTGAAGATGGCTCTCAACGAGATGAGATTAGGACTGTTGGCCAATGCATTCACATCTCAGAGGACGGTCAGAGAGAGTTAAGCCTGAAGACAGTGAAACGACACTTTATTCTGAGTATTTATGGGAAAAAAAGGTGTGTCTGTGTGTCTGTGTGTGTGTGTGTGTGGGGGGGGGGGGGGGGGGGTGCTTGACAGACTCAGCTCTCCCTGCGCCTGCTTTGGTCCTGAGGTGGTCAACTTATGACCTGTAATTACATTGCTACTTGGCTCTCTCGCATCTCGCCGGAGCAGGTTGGTCTTGGATACTTCAATTACTTTGCTTCAATGTCTCTGTTGCTCTCACGTGCCCAGCAAAAAAACATAATGATAATAGTCAAGGGAATAGATTGTCTCAAACATTTTTTTACATGTGCCACAGAAAAACAGAAAAAAAAGCCATTTCAAAATCAAAATGTTAGAGGAAAAGGACAGAATGGATGAAACTGATCATTTTAAACGGAAATTGCTACTTTAATCTCTGCACGCTTAATTAAAGGCATGATGACTAAATCTTGGACCCTCACGCATTTCCACAGACAGACTCCTAAATCTTCAGACCCAATTCAATATGCAGACATCCCATTCTTTAGAAAAACAGCACAACAATGCCTAACACATTCATTCCTTGAAAATCGCCTGCATTAATTTGCATTCAAACTTGTTGTAAAATAAAGAAGAGCAAAAAAAATATATCTATTTGGGCATATTTGAAGGTTGGGCCCAGGTCGCATATGTTTGCCCTTGTATAGTTCTGTCACATTGTGGTGTAACAGAGCCTCAGCTGCACGATTGCAGTTTTTAATGAAAAACTGGGGGCTCTTACATCCAGGTAAGACCCCTGGAGGTTGTATTTCCAGTCCTTTGTTATGTCCCACAATGAGGCCATGCGGACAACACACACACACACACACACACACGCACACACACACACACACACACACACACACACACACACACACAGATTTAATCTGACAATGATAGCTTTAATAGTGGCTGATATTACACACTTATTTCCCTGCAAAAAGCAAACGCTGGACGTATCCTTGTTAATCGGAAAGACTCCTCTTACAGCCATTAGATATCAAATGTCTCAGAACTCCCATCAAGTGTATGAGGAAACATCTGAGGTTATTAAGTGCCAACCAAATGCCATTATGGAAATAGAAGAGAGTCTTCATATTTTTGGTAATATTATAAAACGGGCAGTCAGAGTCCTTTGTTGGTCTATTGTAGCGTTCAAGGCCGGACTTGTTCAGTCTTTTCGCTATTAGTTGCAATGCCTCAAAATTTCATCATTTTCTTGTCTGAAATATAATTATCTTGCACTTTCTTATCTGAATATAATTTCTCATGATTTTCTTATTTGAATCATTGTATGATCAGCAGAAAATGTCTACCTTCAGTAGATATAAGTGGCGATTACTGTAATAAGTTTCCCTCACATCCTGCTCAATTTTTACGACAGAATTATATCAGAAATGTGTACAACACAATACATTGTTGCCATTTGGTTTAATCCAACATCCCCGCAATCAACACAGATCCTTGATTAAATCAGATTTAAGTTTGTGTCTCTAATCTTATTGGTTGCAAAAGTAGATGCACTACTACACTGTATTATGTCATTTTCTGACTTCATAGTGATGTCATGATGATATTATTCAAATCATATGAACATAAAACTTTTTTTTATCTACATAAGGTTTCGGATGAGTCAACAGTTTTATAGGAGGACCTTGAAAAATGCAAAATTTAAACTACATGTTACATTATTTTCTGTCTCCTTTGAAACTTCCTCATGTAGCTACATATCATATATATGCATGTATAGATGTAGGTGAGGATTCCAGTCTGCTAAATAAATATTTCATAAATACATACACATCGATATCGATATGTATTATTTTATTTCATATTTGCTTTTAATTCTTCCTTACAATACATGGAATAAGCATTTTTTTCCTGCCAATAACTGGTGTTGTTTCTTGCTAAATAATCTTAATAACCATGACTGTATATATTTTTTAAATAGTCTTCCTGGACAAATGCAAGACTTAACGTTGACGGTAAAACTCAAACACAGTCTCTTCTGCAGATGCTACAGAACGACTTGGAGCCATAAAAACGCTGTTCAACCACTATTGGTTGTTGCGAGCAGAAGGTCAGACAACAGGCCGAGGGATAAAGATTTGACTGCAGTGACGGACAGGAGAATCTCATCTGACAGGAAGGACCAGCACACACCAACCCCACCCCAACTATCCTCTGATTCGCCAGTGTCGTTCTTTTCAGAAATCTCTTTTCATCATGACTTTCACTGTTCAGTTAATTGTGTTGGGCTTTATATGACATGTGAGCACTGACCATGATGTGCTCTTTCACACACCAAAGGTCAGAGGCATCGCTTACAGAAAGAGAAGGCCCCCCCCCCCCAAAGACTCAGTCGGTCATTACTTCATTCCCTATCAATTATTGACCGTCAGTTGTCAGTTGAAAAGCAAGCCAGACTTTCCGTTGATCTGTTTGATGAATATTTCAGCTGACAAACAGGCCACCCGACACTCTGCACCAAAGCAATGTGTGGTTAGAGAGAGGCCGTTCATCTTAGCCACTGTCATTCACATATGCACGGACATGTACAGTATTGTTGTTGTTTATCACCTTTTGTTTTGCCAGTTTGATGAAAATGAACAATATAAAACAGGTAAAATATGCAGACAGCCGTGGAAAGTTCATTTGCTCAAGCTGCTTTTTAGTTTTATACCAGTTTGCATAAAGAACAGCGAGACTGAAATAGATAAAATATGGAGCACTGAGATCACAAATGATCTAATCTGTTTCCATGAGTTTGCATGGCATAATGGAATCTGCAGATAAAACCTACAACTGGAATATTTTTAACAATCATATTCCAGTTCTGTCTAAAACATGTCCATGAAATGTTACACACTCGAAACATTTCAATCAAACTGAAATATTTGATGGCGTTTTTGTTTCCGCAGTATCGTGTGAAAAAAACACACCAACTAGTCACATATTGTTTTCAATAAAGTCAGTTGACCACAGCGAGAAAGAAGAGCCAATAGAGCTGTGGTGAACTGGTGATGGGTTATTTATGTCAGGCTCAGCTCAAAAGCAGCCTTTATGGAGGAGACACGCCCCATAAATTTCTCTATGGCCTCTATAAGCAGGTCAGAAGGCACCAATATTTCCTCTTTATTGGAAACAACAGAAACAACATGCAGCCATAAAGGGGGCCTCAGAGGTGAATCTGAAACGGTGGGAAATGCAGGGAAAGCATGCTGCTCCAGGAGCTGAGAGGTAGTCACACAATCCATTTCCTCCTACCTGCTTGGCCATATATTGGGGCCTTTCGTCATAACTCTCGCAGCAGTGACTCACAAACTCCCCATGCTTCATCACAGGTCAACTCAGAGATGAACTTTAAAGGAAGATGTAACAAATGATCGCAGCCTCTCAGGCAATTCCTATCTGCTGAAGTGCCATAACCCTCTAAATATCCTGACCTCAATCTGGAGTCTGCATGTTGAAGGCCCATCTGAGGGAGATGGTATCGATCTGAGCAGGAACTCTGGCAGCATCAATAAACAACAGGCTTCAGGCTTCAAGGCTGAGGAGACACATCTCTATTTCAGCTGGAGGGTTCGCATCTGGATACCTGAGTGGGACGCGGCACTGGACAGATGGTGGGATTTATTTTTTAATTTTTTTTATTTCGCTGAACTCACAGCAGGTCCCGCTCATTCGTGAGACCGAAGCCGCTGATATCCTCCCTATAGTGTTGGTTCCATCAAGGTAAATAAATCCTTGAACCACAAGTTCACACATTTTTTTGGTTTAAATAATCACATTAATGTTAAGGAGCATAGTAAATAGAAGGCTAACAAGTAACAGTCAATATCTGCGAGAGCAATCAATGCTCAACCAGCAGACAAGTAGTGTCTGAAGATCTTCTCTATCAGCAGTACACTGACAGAAGACAGTACTGACTTTGGGTCATTAATCAATAAAGACAAGCCAAGCAATACATTTGACATAGACTAATGAAATAATAATCATCATCCGCGCAGGAAGAGGAAGACAAAGCAAAACGCATGCACACAAATTAAACTAAAACTACAGTAAATACTGGGCAATCTTGCTGGACAATTGTGTAGCTGTCTTGTTTACTTGCCTTTCCCACTTTGTTTAGAAAGTTAAATAAGTGTGCCTCATATATTTAGAGTCAAACTGAGCTCACTTTGCGCTAAGCAGCTTGTCAATAGCTGGGAAAGAGGCACAGGGCGAGAGAGGAGGTCTGATAAAATGGCTTTTAATTACCAGACAGTGAATGCTGGCCTTCCTTTTCAACTTTCCCCCCTCGGCTAAGTCAGAAGAGTTTGATTTCTGATAATGTGGATTGCTGACTGGGCTTCATTCTAGTTGCCCCTAAAGCAGAAGGACCTAACGTCAAGTCCTGGGAGAGTATGTTTGACAAAGTGCCATATAGATTCTCTTTTTTTCATCAGAGGGCAATGCTGGTCGAGGCATTAATCAGAGCACTTGATAGCCTGGCTTTGTTTACCCTCTTTTTTACTCTCCTGTAACAATTAGCAAAGTAATAATTCTGGGCATTACATGGAAATCAATGGGTGTTTAACCCATGTGTTGGTACAGGTGTAAGTGATGAGACCAGTTCAGTTGCAGGTCGATGCAATGAACTTGTAACCTCTCTGTTTGTGTGTGTGCGCCCGTGTGTGTGTGTGCGCGTGTATGTCCAGTATGTGTGTGCATGTTAGATGGCTCAATGTAGATAGATAGAGAGACTGATGCGGCTCTGCAATCATAAGGCTGTAAACAGTGTTAAGTGTTGTACAATGAATTATACACAAATGACTCATGTCGAGTGGAAACCTTTAAATACTAATGCGGTGTTAATGTAGAGTGAAAGGGTGGGGGGTGGGGTGGGGGACCCTGTGAATACTTGAAAAGCCGTGGTCATGAGGGCACACACGCTTCCTTTTTTTATATATATACAGAGGAGAAACCTTGTCCATTTTCAGTGTCTACAGCTGTGCGTTTGTGTGTAAAATGAGGACCATTCATACAACATCCACTTATTGATTGAACATTTAGAAAAGTGATCTAAGGTCATCTGTTCTAAATTACGGTAAACTATTGAAATGTTTACCCTACCTTTATACCCTCAGAAACCTAATGTCAATAATATACTCTCTTATCAAACTTGATGTCACATCAATGTCATGTACAGCAAACGCAATCTAAGGTGGCAACAATCTCTTTTTATGTTGCATTCAGTTATTCTAGTTTTGTATAAAAAAGGTTTGTTAAAGCTGTACACACACATTGTGAGTTGCCTTCAAGCACTTTTCTTTGCAAGGCTTTTCAGTCTAAACATAAAAGCATATTCATAACGGTAAATATATATATTCGTATCTTGGTCCAGGGAGAATGGACAAAGAAACACAAACCATGTTATTTTAAATATTTCATGTCACTTTAATCACAATATATTCAACAAGTTAAATTAAAATGAAAAAGAGTTTAACCAATTCTGGCTGTTTTCTATTTACAGCATTTTGGTAGTTTTTAGTCAGACAAATCGGGCAAAAGGTTTTCAAATTCTTTCTGAAATAAAAAATCCTTTTGTAGGGGAAGAAGATGACCAGACTGCTTAGGATGACTGATTTTATATTGACATTTATCATATGCCAAAAAAATGTGACGATATAATATATTGATTGAGTGGCATATCTTATAAAATTTACATATAAAAAATACAACATTTGTAGAGCCTCCTATACGTATGTCCTCTTCACTCGGCAATAAAAACGTCGTCATGTTTTGCGCTCGGGTCTTTTATTTTGAAATCCCCCGGAGCGGATGTTGATCCGGAAGCGCCGCTGTTGTGGTTTCCTTGAAACTAGCTGCATGGCTAAACACTTCAGATAGCACAGAGTCAAACTTTGCCTCAGACAGCTGGTGAATACAAACTTACAGTCAAAGCTCAACCGTCGGTGCGGTCATGTCGTGACTCCGGCTCCGGTTGTGACCGAGCTTAACGGTTGGCGGGTTTTTTTTAAACCTCCGCATCACTTAGCGCAAGTGTCCGGAGCGGGCAGGATGCTAGCATTCGTCGTTAGCAAACCACTGCAGGAAATTAGCTTTGGTTAGCTAAACCAGTCCAGTGGTAGTATGAGGCTTCATGTCGCCTCTTTATGCTCGTTGAACTCGATCTGAAGAAGCTCTTCGCAATGGACACCGAGGCGATAGTGATCCGTATTAAGACGCCGTCCGGGGACATGGACTCCTCCGTCGACTGTCCATCTCTTCTCGACTTTAATGACCTGCTGGTGAGTGTTCAGGGGCTGCTAGCTGTGCCTCTGTACACCGCTCCATGACAGAAGTCTCCACCCGAATAACACATGAAAAGAAACTGCTATTCAGTGAAATGAAAAATACACACACAGTTGAGGTTTTGGAGGGCACACACTATGACATCTGTTACTTTACAGCACTGTGACCCCACTGTGGGGATATAAAACTGTTTTTGACAACCCTTCTGTTATGAATCCCCCTTTTCAGGTGGCAATCAGAGACGTCATGCCTGAAGCCACTGTCACGGCCTTTGAATGTAAGTGATTGTCAAAGACTTGTTGTTTTTGCTTTGCTGCCGAAACAGGGGCTGTAGAATCACTTGGAGTTGGTCAAAAGGCCCATCACAGTACTCTGTAAACTCCACACAAGATGTGGAACTGTTAGTCGGCTAATCGATTGCAATGCATTCAAAAGCTAAACATTCGGATTTCGGCACTATCTTTTTAGATGTGCGAAGGTTTAGCAGTTAATGTACAATGTGGATTCTTTCAAGGAATAATGCTATGAATAGTTTTTATATATCTGTTATCTTCACTCAAAGGGCCGTTAAAAGGAAATCACCCCAACATCTCATCACCGGTTCTCCTCAGTGCGCACTTGCACACAGTTGTTCACGGTGCTTGGCAGGTCGGTTGTTCCAGGCATCCTGAAGAACTTGTCACAGATGTTCTGTGGATTTAGTCTCAGTGTGTCTTCATGTGATCCCAGCCTGAGATCAGGGCTCTATGGGGTCTGTCCACATCATCTGTTGCAGGACTCCTTGTTCCTCTTGTTACTAAACGTAGCTCTTTGTTCCTCTGGACTAAAACTTAAGTATGCAGTGCATTGTTAGTTTTACAAACAACACTTAAAAATCCTTCTTTGTTTCTAGATGAGGACGAGGTGGGAGACAGAATCACTGTAAGAAGTGATGAAGAACTCAAGGCCATGTTGTCATATGTGAGTATATTAATAAATAGATTAATTCACAATGTGACACACACACACACACACACACAGACACGTACTAAAAATGTTATAACACGAATGTAGGGTTTGGTTGTGTTTTTTGTGTGGTTGCAGTTTTCATGGGGGCTATTTCCTCTTCTGATGAAACTCTTTCACTTTGCAGTCAGACCTCACTGTAGTGTATATCTGGCTTTCACAGCATGTTTGAACATCTTTAAAGAGAGATCCCTTCTCTTATCCATTCTGTTTGTTTTTTTGTTAAAGGGTTGTTTGTGCCGCTCTTTCCAATCCAAATCAAGGGTTGAAGAACATATGAGTGTTAGATTGTGTACAGATAGTCAAAAGAGAAACTCAATAACATATAATTTTTACGTATTTAGAAAAATTTGAGTTACCAGGACATTCTTTGTATTTTTGTGTTTGATTTGTGCAGCACAATGAAACAGCCTCTCACCTCCTGCTTCACTGGGCTTCTTAACACCTTGACATATGAATCTCAAACTAATCTTAGAAAACCCTTAGATAGGGTTGACACTTTTGCCTTCTACACTGACATTTATCTGCAACTCAGCAACCTATAAAGTATTGAGAAACCATTAAATCTTATCTAGTTGTAATCTGGGTTTATTTCAACCAAAGAAAATCTCAGTAGACTGAAATCAGACCTACTACTCAACCAATTTAAAGCTGCTTGTTATCTCTAGATAAACTAAATTGGCCACAGTGTACTGAGTCCAATGTAGTAGCCTTATTAGCCCTAAATGAACAACAGAACAACTACCGGTACTCATTTTCAAAGTAAGTCTGCCCGTCCCAACATATATCGACCAGTCAATCGAATGGGAGACTACAACCCTAGTAGTATTTAACCTGAGGTTAAAATCCTCTTATTGGTAGTTTTCAGTAACTCCCATACAAACACAAACACACATTTATCCATCATCAATTCAGCTCCCCAGCCTAGTGCCGTATATTTTCATATTCCACCAATACTTACTGTTCATGCCACGGACAGTAAGAGTAATGGCATGTAATGGGTTTCTCTACGAGGTACACTGAAAGCTAAATGAGCTGTCAATTTTTATTATTTATAATTCAGTACTTAAAGTTTTGCCTCATTAAAGCACGAACCCCCCCGGGCCGCAGAATTGTTCAAAATCTACTTTCATCTGTAGATGTCTTTTACCCCCCATCAGCTCACAATGATGCTGCTGGAGCCATAGGCACAATTTACACTCGTTGTTTTTTTGTCCATTTTTATCATGCGTTCACTTGTGGTTGCTTTTTAATCATTAAGTAGCATAGGGTAGCAGGGTGATTAAGCTGAGAGAGACAGCTGTTTTTGCCACTGAGCGTTGTGAAACAGGGATGGAAAAAGCATTGACCCCAGCCAGCTTTATTGTTTACAAATTTTGCCGAAAGGGTTTTGACGTTCCTTTGCGATTTTCTTTTTTCTTACCCTTGTTGTGCCATGTGTCCTGTCTGAATGGGAGTAGTTTTCAAGAAAATCACAGCGCTGATGTTCTATTAAAGTTTCAGAAATTTCCACCACCACTATGTTGTACATTGCATGGTAAGATTACATCATAATATTCATTTATCAACCCAATTTGAAGTACAATTATGCTGCTACAATGGAACAAAAGAATAAATGAGTCATTTAAACTAGCGTTATAATAGAAAAGACCATTGTGCTATTATCAGGATATTAATAATGATTCACGATTGACCAAATATAACCAGTAGTTGCCATTTGTGCATTTTTTATAAGCAGAAAAACAACTGTCATATAGCGATTAACACCAGTAATCAGTACCTTATACATGTACATTTAGAACAGACTACAATAAACATGTTCTGTTATTTTATTTTTAATGTATAATGACAGCCCCAACACTTGACATGACATGATATGACATGTTTTAACTAATTTACGACCATGACCCAATTCAACCCAGCACAAATATTTAGTATCCACAACACTGCACTGCTTCGTCCACAGATTACAGAGGCCATTTCTACAATGAATTTTTGGCAAATAAATCCATGAGCCTCGTAATGGTTTTCTACTCCTCCCGGGACAGTCAAGTGTACGAAAAGCTGCTGATTGCCTGGAAAATACGGGGCCCACTAAAATATAATTTACACTAGCCGAGTATTTTAAATGTATTATGCAAGGTTTATGCATTTCAGCAGTCATTTGCATTTGTATTCGTAGGATTTTTCTTTTCTTGTTGTGCTTGTTTGCTGCGTTTGCCATTTGGCCTCCGTAGAGACCCCGGTGGATTTTTGCCTTGGTTTTATTAATTCCAGGTGAGCAGACAGCCATTATGTGAAATTAAAAAGAATTAAGGGAAACCAGCTTGTTAGGTGAAAGGTGGGATAATTCATTAGAGTCCGCCCTGTAATTTGTGTGTGTCTACATGTGTTTGTGTATGTTTTTGTATTTGGGATAATTGGTTGAAATATTGGACTTTAAACTATGCTGTCACTAGCACACGTTTTTTTTTTCTTATTCAAGATCCTTGCTTTAACATTGCCCCGTGAAAAATTCATGCCCCTCATTGCTGAGCAAAATTAATGCTCAAATTCGGCACTTAATTAACATGAGTCTGCAGAGGACGTTTATTGTGAACAGTATGCCCCCTCACTGAGAACATTGATTGCCGCATGCTCCTGCGAGACCCACTGGTCTTCGAGGCATCTCTAATCATTGTTCGACACCTTGAAAGACAGACGCCACTGTTCAAAGTTAAAGACTGGCCTGTGTCAGGTGCTAAAAAAAACATGTGACCTCATCCATCCCTCGCTCAGCTCCACCTGGAGGTAGTGGCTCTTACTCCCATTTCCCCCTCAGTCTGCTAATGATGATGAGTCCCGCTCTCTGCTCTCACTCTCCTGCTTGTCCCTCAAGGCTGAGCGATGGTATTTGGGATCCGACACTTTTTAGTTATTGGCCAACAATGCAGGATGTCTTTTAATAACACAACTACTACAGATTACGTGGTAATTGCAGCCGTAATCAATAAGCTAGCTGAGCGGAAAATTAAAGGTACGTGACGCACCCCCGTGCCCCAAACACAAACAACACGTTTTTTTGGGTATTTGGCCCATTGTTCAGATGTGGCCTAGTGAAAACGCTGGAGGGTGAAAGCAGAGGGCTGGGAGCGAGGAGGGATCTGACAGTGATAAATAGGCCTTTTAATAACAGCTGTGCCACTTGGGTAGCCATTCTGATCCATTCCCATCCAAGCTGGGCCCATCGTCCTCTCTCCCTCCCTCTCTCCCTCCCCCACCATGAGAGAGCAAATTTACATTTTGCTGCGATGACTTGGTAGTTCATACTGGATTGTAAATGAAACACAATGAACACATGTACGTGTGGACTACATGAAGACAGCTATCTCCTTTAGTGTCTTAATTTAAATTTTTTTGGTTGGAAGCTTCAAAAAAGAGGAGACGCAAACAAAACACACACTTAGACACACTCTCTCTCTCTCACACACACACACAAACACACACACAAACACGCTCACAGTTTAACAGATGGTTTGGTTAACTGAAACATCAATTATTGCATTGCCTTGGCAAGCGTCTGAGAGGCTCCAGAGTGTGTGTGCATGTGTTAGTCCTGTAGGATGAGTGTTTGGTGAGCTGTTGACCTGGGGGAGAAAAGGGTTAATGCTACACTCCTTCAGAACAAGCCCACAGGGCATCAGTCCTCATCGGCAACAGCTTTCAGCACAGCATGCCCACATTTTTAAGGGAACATAGTGGATAAATTCTGACGCCATTTAGATAAGCACTTTTTTGTGTCTGTGTGAATGCAGAGCACGGTCAAATTGCCAAATTACTAAAGCTTTGTTTCATCTGTTTTACAATTCTGAGTTTTATTATTCTCTACATTCTTTATTCTATACTCAGTAATTCGTTTTTTGAGTTCCAGTGTGTGTAACAATCACTTCAAACCACTATTGCTCTCAACTATTTAATATACACTATATGACTTTCTTTCCCCCTTTAGTACTGCAACACAATGAATGAACAACGCATGAATGGACTGCTGCCGGACCCTCTCCAGATTTTTCCAAGAGGTACACAGTTACACATGTTACACTTAATCACGGACTGGAAAACGGTGAAAGGCTCATTACTTGCTTGCAACTTATTTGTTTACAATTAATCACAAGCAGAATTTAAATATTTTTAAAAAATATAGTCAGAGACTGTTAAACTGAAATTAGGGCAAATAATCACTAGTGCTGTGTTCAGACAATGAGAAGATGGGAACATTTGGTGGCTAGAAATAACAATGCAGCCTCTGGACAACATTAAAATTCAGTGGCTCGTTCTGTTATCGTGTTGACGGTCATTTACAAGTCCACATTCCTTTTGCTCCAAGGACAATGAAACTGCAAGCTTGTGTTCAGACCAAGCCTTGCCCACATCTTTGGCATTGTGTAGTTTTTTCCTAAGCTGGTTTTCACCATGAGAGATTTTTCAACACATTTACTTTTTTTAAATATATATATATATATTCATATACCAGTCATACATAATAACTTACAGGCCTCGAGCAAAGTGATGAGACGTTTTATCGTCTATCTGTTTTACTTAATATCTGTCCCCCTTCTTTTGTCTCAGTCTCTTTCTCTTTCATTTCTCTCTCTGTCTTCCTATCTCCTTCTCTTCTCTCCAACTCTGTGCTTCTGTTTTTCCTTCCTGCCTACCACCGTCTGTCTCGAGAGCCAAACACCTCATCACTCTCGTCTACACCTAATTTCAGAGTGAACCCTCGTTTCATTTCATTTTATTCTTTTTCTTTTTAAAGAACTGACTCCTTTTCAGCACAATTGTAAATGGTCCAGTGATGTGTTCTACAATCTAGTCAATTACTGTTTCAGCCGGCAAGACTCCAGGGATCCGGAACATACATGGCCTGAAGGTACGTATCTCAATAATTGTTTCAGCTGCCTTACACAGAGAGCAAGGGGAGGGGAGGGAGGGAAACTGAGGCAAATGGATTGGTAATGCTGTGTTCCACTTATTGAAATGTCAATTGAAGTCAAGGCTCCTTTTATTTCACTCATTCTCTTGCTCCCCTCGTCTATGTTTATGTATTGCGATGGCTTTGCTGAGTCTGTGACAGGGCTCATCTCTCTCCTCTCTCCTCTCTCTCTCTCTCTCTCTCTCTCTCTCTCTCTCTCTCTCTCTCTCCATGTATTCTTGTCTTTTTATGCTGGGACAGTCATTTAAGAGCAAAGTGTTATGCATAGACCCGGATTCCCCTCCAGAACATTATGATCCTCTCATTCCATACGATGGGAAGAGCATCAGCTTTGGTTAGAGCAGAATCTACGTCAGGCAGTAAGAAGATGTCATTGTTCAACCATGAAATTGTCATTACAAGCCCCCGCTCCCATTTACAAATGGCCTTCCACAGACCTTCCCTTTTTATGATAGGCATATGTTGCCATTGAACCTCATTGCTAATTACCATGGGTTAAATGACTTGACACCTCCGTCTCTCCAGATGATCCATATTATATCCATATCCTTTTCGGTAATAAAATTACCCCATCGGAGCCCCAATACTGAAAGTGCTTTATTTAATGTATCCTCGGAGGAGCTTTGATAACAGCTACTCATCTGTGTCAGTGTTTTTCTCTCCCTTTTTTTTGAAAGGTCATGGGTCTGTTTTGAGGAGATGATGTTTTTTTAAAAACCTTTAGTCCTTTGATAATCTTTCCCCTCTTTTCTCCCATTTTAATATAAAAGTAATTGACTCAGGAGAGTCTTGTGCACTGTTTAAATTAGGTCTTCCTGGGCACTAATTAAAGAGAGAATCCCTGTGCTTTAGCAGACCCAACTCGTCGCTCCTTTGACCTCAATTAAACAATTTATTTTTAGTATTGCCATTACGGGTACTTGTCTCTGCTTTTGTGTCGATACCTGGATTGAGCACCGATGTCTTTGGAGTCAACATAGATGCAGATGAATAGATGTAAAGAACAGTGTCCCTTTGTGAGGCGTGACATTTTTTAAAACATTTACTTTCTTTTTCTCCTGCCTTTGCAAAATTGTTTTGCCTATCTCACGTCCTATAGTTTTAAGACATATTGCTGTTCTTTCATGCAAATATAGTTTCTCCTTTCCTCTCCCCTCTTTTTTCCTTCTGCTGTCTGTCATCCTCTCCCCTCCTCTGCGTGGACACCCCTTTCTTTCTTCTTTGCATGCCTCCATTCTCTCTTTACGAAAGCCAATTAAGCTCGCGGCTGAACCGAGAGCCTGTGTTTTGTTCTTGTTCATCAGGGGGTCTGGCCGTATGTCTGTCTGCTTGTATGTCTTTTGGCCTTGACCTGTGTGTGTGTGTGTGTGTGTGTGTGTGTGTGTGTGTGTGTGTGTGTGTGTGTGTGTGTGTGTGTGTGTGTGTGTGTGTGTGTGTGTGTGTGTGTGTGTGTGTGTGTGTGTGTGTGTGTGTGTGTGTGTGTGTGTGTTTTGTGTGTGTTGTGTGTGTTGTGTTTATATTTCCTTTTCACATTTGTGTGTATGTGGATGCACACCTCCAGGTTAATACAAGACCAAACCCAGCCAATGATTGCACTCAGGCAGTCCAGGACACCATGACCAACAACAGGTGAGCTTGCTGGAGCATGAGCAGAACGTTACAATAACTGGAATAAACTGTAGTCGGTTGTCTTATGGCTGAGAATAAAGACTTAGGTCCTGTATCAGTGAAATTATTCTCTGTTCCTTCTTGCAGCTTAAAAAAATCATCTGCTGAGCTGAAAAGGATCTTGACAAATGGGCAGGTGAGGCTGTGTTTAATTTAAGGATTATTTGACCATGGTGGAATCTCACGACCCAGAATCTTACACTTAGTCTCCACTTGGAGACTAAGTGTAAGATCATAGGACAGTAAGAGGACAGTAAAAACTTAATGGATGGGATGTTTTAACGGTACACATACACGATTTGTCCCAGTGCTGTTGATGGGCAGTTTGACAGAGAGAGACCGAGAGTGCTGCACACAGCTCTACAATGCACAAAACACAAAGTTAGATTATTTTTTTGTCATGTATTTGTATATGTCTCGCACAGGGTCTCCATCAGATTGATTGGTTTCTTTTGATGCCAGTTGTTGGCATGTTATAGAGAGTATATGTAAGGTGGGGAGCAGGAGGTCTGTGGGTTGCTAGGATCACGTCTGCTACAGTCATGGTTTTTTTTTCTCTTATAAAAAACACTCTCTCCTGCACTCTCTCCAACACACAAACACATCCGCACACGCACACACACACACACACACACACACACACACACACACACACACACACACACACACACACTGGCTAGCATGTCAAGGAGACAATTAAACCAGTGGCCTCTCAGGTTTCCTCTGTAACGCAGTGAACTGATAGAGCTGTTCTTTCATCCATTCTCTTAGCCTCTCTCTTCTCACCGTGCTATCAAATCAGTTCAGGTGAACTGGGAGGAAAACATGCATTGTTGTGTTCTGTTTTATTTAGGGATGCAAATCATATCATCATCATCATATCAGTACAAATATGTTTATGTTCCCTCAAACTGGCTCATTGACAGGGCACCTGCAACCTCAGAGAGTGGTAAAATGTTGATTTCAAAATGGGCGAGAAGAAGAAACTTTTGCTCTGATCAGTCACGTTAGCCCAGGCGCATTATATCACTTTCCTCTGACACGTTTTTATCAAAGAAGAGTGGAATGACGACAGAAAAAACAAATTGTCATTTAACTCTACATCAGTCACTCCCTCACTCCCCAAAGCATGATGTCCGTTTATAAAGTGGACAGCAAATGTCGTATTGATTTCCCTTTTCTCCCTCCGTCCCTCTGTTTTCTCTCCATATGTCGCTGAACTTGAAGTGACCTGCATGTTTGTCTTGTTTATAGCCTCCAGTGACAATGTCGGCCACCCTCTCTGTCTCTGTTTCACTCTCTCTCTCTCCCTCTCCCTGTAGTTACACATCCACTGGTTACATGGCCTCTCGTGTTATAACATCTAAGAACCATTATTGTATATGTGTGTGTTTGTTGCTCTGTAGATAAATGCCCAAGATATCCACTATCAAGAGCAGCTTGGCCATGGAAATGGAGGCACAGTTTACAAGTAAGTCTTTGCCTCGATATAAAGTACAGATGTTAAGAACAAAGGTCTCCATTAGTTTCTAGTTTTAGACCGATAAGTGTGACTTTTCAAATTTTTTCTGCTCCCTTTTTGTGACAAAAAAACACACATGACTCTGCAATAGGATTTTTTTCTCCCCTCTTCACCACTCTGCCTCTGTTGCCTCGTGTCCATTTATCTCTCAATGTTTTGGTGGGACATCAATTAGGCTGGTTTGTGTCTCTAGCTTCATTTATTTATTCTGGTTTGAAGGTTGCAAACGTACATGATATTGATTCAGGGCAGTAAGGTATGACAGCAATTGACTTAATCGGTCTATAGAACAGCACATTACCTTCCACGATAGAAGAGCCCCGTCCTCTCTGGCCAGACAAATGTGTTACTGCCATGCGAACATTATGACAAGGTTGGCATTTGTGTTGCTCCTTTTCTTTATTTTCTGCACCTTGTATTTTCTCCTTACCATCAATCCTCAGCTATTGAGCCCTTTTATTGAGATTGAAGTATTGATCACTGCTCAGACTAACCTTGAATTGACAGTGGCCTGCCTCACACCGTCCTCTGCAAACACTGTAAAATTCCCTGTTCATTAAATCCACAAGACTTATCTTTTTTTATTTTCACTCAAGCCCCTTTGTTTCCAACCACCTTTTCATTGTTGTATGACTTTGAGATAGTTTTAATCGAGCATCAGTCTCTCACAGTTGGATGACAGGATGATAACATTGCTGATCAGTTTGGCACTAGAAATGAATACACTGCACTGGGGAAGGCCAATATTGCAAGCCTAACATTTTCTCAATCAATTTAGCCCAGCAAAAAAATCCATATGCTTTGGTGCTGAAATTTTCATAGTTGAAAGGAGAAAGGATAAAAAAAATATGCCTGGTTATTAATTCTATATTGGTGGTGTTTTAGTTTGTATCTATTAGGTTTAAGTATATCTTATTTAGATTAAAAAAAAAAAAAAAAACTAAAACGAAATATCACCTTTTTTTTACATTTTGCTCAGCAGGGAAGGTTGGTGTATCGATGAAAGCAAAATGCTGAACCATGTGACCTGGCCAAACATTCGCTAGACATTCTGCTGCACTGATGAGACAAAAATAGGAGCAGTTAAAACATCACATCTGTGTAAAGCGATAACGAGTGTGTTCAAGAAATAATAAATATAAAGGGCACATTGCCATTGTGTTTCTCTACATATCTACATACTATTTTCCACCACACTCATAAACGTCAACAAAACTATTTGGCAAAATTCAGGCATGAATGTGAATGTTTTTCATTCAGTGATTGCCAGAGTTTTGTTTTTATCTTCAAATGACATAAAAGATGCAAATGTCAAGTCTTGTCATTGACTAAAAACGACTGGAAATAAAAAGGATACGATTTATGCTAAAACGAAGATGAGCTTTTGATCTCAAGCACAATCTACAACTGGGCTATTGCTTCCCAAACTACTGAATGAGACAGAAAAGGCACAGTTGATTCTTGTGTTCTCTCTGTGTCTTTATAACTGAAAGTGTCATTAGAAGAACTTTTAAAAATTGTGAATTTATAACAAAATTTGTGTTAATTGTGTGGCTGCCCTTGACATAAGCTCCAAGAAATTTTCATCAGTAACTGTTAATTGCCTCCCTGTTTCTTTTCCCATTTTAATTATTTTGTCACAGTCAGAAGAAACTCCAAATATTGAATATCCCTCTTCCCTTGACATCGCTTTTGATATTTTATTGACAGGTTGTTAGTCAGCTAGTTAAAGAATGGTGACTCGCTGACCTCTGTGTTGTGTTTTATTTCCTTTGAATGGATTTTTCACTTTAACAATTCTAGTTAACTTATTACAATTTGTGTCCTCCTCCTCTTTTGCACTTGTCTTTTTTCATGCCAAAAGTAAATTAACATATTTTCACATACAAAAACTGTAGTCAAGCAATTACAGTGCATCAAAAGAATTAACCAGTCTTTCTTCACAAAAGATTAATTATTGTGGGATTTATTTAAGTGTCTTCACTGGGAACTGGCACTGAAGGTGCATAAAGTGATGAGATGTGGTGATTCTAGGTTGGAAGGATTAGAATAATCGACTGTCCATCTTCCAAGTTTTTTTTCTCTCTACAGAGACAAATTATCTCTTACTTACAATATTAACATTAGTATCTGTATGCAGTATTTACAGTGGAATTCCTTTGAACATTACAACAAATGTTATTACATGAACTTATTTGATATTTTTGTTGGAAAAAAGAGGAATTTGCCCGTATGTTTTGTTTTCACCATTTTGCAATTTTCTTAAATTTTGGTTCAGTACACGTCTTGCTAATTTGAGTTACGTTGGGTGAATGCTGTATCACATTGTTCACATCAAAGTTACTCCGGAGATCTTTGATCAAGGCAGCGTCACAAAGAAAGGTTCAATTGGGTAGGAAACCCTTCGGACAGTCTTACAGAAGCTGTTACTGACATCAAGTGAAACGTATAGTAGCCTCAGTAGATGCCTGTAACACAATGAGTTCACCATGCCAACAGAAGATGTGGTCAAGGTTACCAGAGCAGTTAGTGCAGATGATTTGACACCTCACCCTCCGTTACCGTGTGTTGCCTTGAAATTAAGAATGTTTTCATAGCAAAAGTGATAGATATACCAGTCACAGTTTTTATGTCAGTTCGTCAATCTTCATCATATTCATGTTAAATAGGCCAGATACATGTTTTCAATGCATGGGCATACTGTGTGTTCTACAAGAACTTCATTAATACAACATTGAAAATGAGTATTTTAAGAATATTTCAGGTGGTGCAGCTCAAACAAATATATCGATATTGAGGAGTAAATGACTGTGTAGTGAATGCCTACGCACCAAGGACCCAGAAAGGTTTCTCGCTTGCTTAGAAATCAATTCTCTATCCTCTTCAGCCTCTACCCTTTGGTCCAGCTTATATTAAGCTTATCACGTTTGAAAAGCACTACCAAAGGCTCCCCACCTTTTAACCTCTTAGCCCATTTATGACCCACAGCCATTTAGACTCAATTGGATGTTACCAACACCTCAGCTCTCCATAGCCACACGCTGACCCAGCCATCCATCACTGTCGGCCTTTGTTTTTTATTACACGCACTCTCAGAGGTCCATCTTGTCCACCAATCTAACCGACTCTATGGCTTATAAATACAATAACAAGGACACAGAGGCTATTTTTATGACTCACGGATGCAGCAGTGCAATTAAAACAAGCACATTGGCCTGACTGTGACTGTGGTGACATCTACTTAGACATGCATAGCTGTTCCTTCAGTCTCTCTGTCCATTTTCCCCATTGATTTTGTTTTTTTTTCCCATTGATTAGACTGTATATTGAAGGGCTAAACGTTTTGGGTTAATTAGGGTAAAAAAGTATGTCCAATCCAGATATTGTCATATTGTATTTAGAACAGGAAAGGGATTGCATTTTACATCTAGCAACGCAGTGCTTATTAATTGCAGTTTTTGTCTTGGTTTTTCACAAGCATGTCAGTTTTCACATTTGTGTTTCTGAATTTATTGTTCATTTAGTCGTAAGTTTCAGCTCATAGAGGCACAGGTGACATGGAGCTAGGTTATGACTTCTGAACAAAGAAAACTAAGATAAAGCCTGTGGTGGCTGTTTGGTTCATCTTGGTTAAACTCACTGGTGGTTTGGACTACACAACTCAAATTTGATTTGGAGATGAGTTAAACTATGAATACTAATTTAAGGGCCGACTGTGGTTTAGGAGGTTGTCCACTAATGAGGCAGTTGGTGGTTCAGTACCCAGCACTTCCTGTCCATGTGTCCTTGGGCAAGACACTGAACCCCAAATTGCCCTTGCTGGCTGTGCTGTCAGTGTTTTATTGGGATGTATGAGTATATATTTTTATAGAAGCACTATATGAATGAACGCATGAATTGGTGCAAAGTGTAAAGTGAGTTAAGTGATCATTAAGGTGGGAAGAGAACTATATAAATAGAATCAATGTAAATTATTTAATGAGTTGGCTTAATGACAGTTCCTTGAATGCAGCCTCATGCAACATGACTGAAGTAAATCCTACCGTCCTGAAGGTTTTAATGTTCAGTTGATTCCTGAGCTTGTCACGAGTGCCCGATGCATGAATGTCTTTTTCAGTAAATGCTGAGGTTGTATTAGTTAAGTTCACATAGAAAGGCAGTCAATGTTTATACGGAGACAGTTTGTCTGTTAAATTAGCAATAAAGCCTGACGAGGTGTCCTGGTACTGGGAAGACACACTCAAGACAAAGACAATGCAAAATATAAGTTCTTTGTACTTTTAATCCAACCTTTTGTCCTATATTACAACACCTCAAAAGGAAAAATACTGTAACTGTCCTTACAGATTAAAAATAACATATTTAGCATTTCATATTTGCACAATTATTATTATTTTTTAAATGAATTGTACATCTCTGGTTTATTGGTACAGTAACAAGTAGGCTACATTATCAAATGGTTAACAGCCTGAGGAAACTAAATCTGAAACCTGGGTGAAGAAAATGCTAAAAATAAAATCAATTTCAAAATCTTCAAATTCAAACATTTAGTGAATAACAGCCTCAAGCTGTATGATTATGAAATTTATGTCATATGAAACCATTGCGTATTTAGTATCCACTGGAGACTCATTGTATTAATCTGTTCCATTTAAATGGAACAAAGTAAAATGAACAGGGCCCACGTTAAAAACAAAAACATCCAAAGGACACTCTTGTTGTCTCTGTCTGTAAATGGCGACACTGACATATCTACATTTGCAGGTGTAAACCGCATGTGTTCCTCTCCTTTCCTGGAGGTAGCGCGGTGTGGCACGTGTAGAACTGTTGTTTGCCATATGACGCCCTCAAAGAATACAAATCAACAACAATGTTTTTCTTTATGAAGGTAAACACAATGTCACATAGCTTCTGGCCCCTACACCAGCTCATGATAAAAAACCCAGCCATCTGCCGTTTGTCTTAAATTAGAGAATAATAATAGTAATAATAAATTTCATCTGTAGAGCACTTTTCATTGCTAAAAGCAATCTCAAAGAGAAGACGACAGCAAACTGACAACAGTTGTGTGTTGTGTGTTTGTCATTCGTTCATAACATAACAAACCTTTCAACCTTGTTATTTAACCTTGCTGCTTCTAATGTGCTGGATATTCAGCAAGTTTTCTTGTGTACATGCATAGCGGTCTATGAATGTCTGTTAGAAGGTTTCTGTCGGTGTCAGTTAGGAGACCAATTGTAACTGTGTCAGTTGAGACAGTCAGGCAGCGTCATCAATGTGGCATTGTAAATGTACCACGTTAGCCCTGATCCAGGAGGCCAGTCTCTCCAAGCCACAGCTCCAACTTCGGAGACATAGAGAGAGGCCCTATGAATACTGCATGATGGAGCTTTTATTACAGAGCGAGCTGGAGTGTAAATAAGATCCAGGCAATGGGGCACATTTACTGGGGTCAGATCAGGGGGAAGTGGCGGGGGGGTAGGCTATGTAACCTTGTCCCCATGTCTCCTGCTGTCACAGGCCTGTCACTGTAACTCATACAGGGATGCTCTGCCCTGAGTTGGTCAAGGACACTCTGGGAAGAGAGCTTTAACCAAGCAGTAGTCAGATCATATCTCCGGCTCTGGAACATGCCTGCCCCTTAAAAGACATTTGTTTAAACTTTGTGATTTCTTAACGCTTATATTCTGCTTAGATAAACAGTGTGTTCGTCATTTAATTTTTATAATTACGTGAACATTAACAGGTATTTGTGAATAAAACAATAATATTGAGCCAGTTGTGTTTAAGGTTATATCATGGGAATATTGCTCTTCAATCTCAAAAGCATACTTTGTTGAAAAAAGTACATGACTTCGGGGAAAAAAGGGGGTTGGCTTTAAAGTCTGTTTACAATGATCTAAATCTAAAAAATTTAAACTTTCAGAAAAATAAAAAAATAAACAGATGTAGCAGACTTGCATTAAGTTTCTATACGTACACAAAAGCTGAAAATATACAAACACTCGGGTGAAACTATAGTGCATGCGATATCTCACTTAAAAGCTGTATCTCACAAAGCTGCAGTTCTTATGTGTTTAAGTTTATTTGTTGATTTATTTAACTGCACTTATAGGAGTTGGATGAATTGAGCCATGGGCTGGACATAATTTTGAACATGTCCAGACTTCTTCTCATTGAGTACTACAAGTTGTTCCGCGTGGTGAACACTTGGTTTAATCTCCTCTCAGGCTGCCTTACACACACACACACAACCTGCCCAGTCAGTATTTAACATGTCTACTTCTGTGATTGTGCCTCAATTAACATCTTCATCTTAATTAAGAGGCCGCAGTCATGCTTAACTGATATTGATTGTGGCTTAAAGGAAGACTGAGACATCAGAATGGAAATAAGGCCATCAGCCTTTAAGTGTAAGGAGCCCTTGGAAAAGATGACTCTGAAGATCAGAAACTCTCACTTATACACTGTGAGGGCAAGAAAGAAATAACATTGTCCAAGTCAGAAGAGGGCTTACAGTTTGTTCTAATAACATGTCTTTTCCCTTTTCCATATTTTGTATTTGTCTTATATATGCAAACTTTTGACAATGCTCTTCACGTAGCGTGAAACGAACACAAGTTGGACATGTTATAGAAACATTTGTATTAGGTTCAACGACTGTGAATTAACTACATGTAAGATTAAAATCAAGAAAATGATGAAAACAGTTATTTGACACCTTTCCACAAACAATGAAATAAATGGGGAGCTTAATATCTGTTAATTCGTAGCAGAGTATATTTTAGTTTTAGCTCAATATATACTTCTATTCTTGGGAAACCTAATTTCCCTCGAGGATCAATAAAGTATTTTTGATTCTGATTACTGTGGATTCTCCGGTCAGCTTGAACTGTAAATGTCCTACTAACGTTGCTTTTTCTTTTAAAAAAAAAATCACTTAAACGTGTATAGTTTATTTTTGTCTTCAAAAACATGCAAACTGCATCTCGCATGCAGAGTGGCATTGCTACAGTCGGAGACCAGTTCTAACTGTGTAATACCTGACATGGCCCTAATAGGTGTCATTAATTAAAGGCCTAGGCCAGTTTAGAGGTGTCTGGCCCACTAGCAATGCGATACTCTTAATTTAAGACACATTAATCACATCTTGCACCATATACATTTTCTCTGCAAGACCCACTGACAACCGAGTAGCCAGGTATCACGTTTACTAAGCCTGCTTGCAAGCTAACCGGTCCACGTGACGTACACTGCTCCCACCTCATCCCCATCACCTGGCAGCTGTTGGACAGTATTTGTCCTTGAGGATTGTATGTTGAAAGGTCCCGGGGTATTGTCACTGGTGCCGTAAACTAACCTTTGAGGGCTGTAACTAAAGCCGACGTTTGGGATTAAGGAGTTTGATAATTAAATCATTAAGGGGACGGGCTGTGGCTGCTGCTTTACTTGCAATTCAAAACTCTGCCTGGAACAAATGAGGACAGGGCTGACTGGATCTGGTTTTGGATAGTGACCTCTGAACTTTTCAGAGTTTGTATTGCATCGTCATTTCTGGGCTTTCATCACCGATCCCTTTTTTTTTTAAACAATTCCGACGTTACAGTTCTTCTCAAGTTATACTGTCTTTCCTCTTTTTACATTTTATTTTAATTCAGAAAGTACAGTTGCATTACACTTCCATTCTGAAGATATAAACTGTCTCAGTTCGCTTTTCTCGAATTCATTGAACTGGAATTGACGATCCTCAGCCGGGTCCGACAGAGTTCAACACTTTTGTTTTACTTTGGCTCAGCAAATGTGCACAGTCAGCTGCCAAAGACTCTAATGTACTGTGTTTGAAAATGCAGACAGTTTTTTCGAGACAGTGTATATAATTTATTGTTGATCTGATCAGTATTAATTCAATGACTACCAGAATAGCGACAGTTACATTTTCCTGTTCAGGGCAGTTAAATGATTGTATTATGCAAGAGTTTTAGGTGCTTAAACTTGATGTGAGGATATTTTCATGAATAAAGTTAGTTAAGGGTTAGGGTTACTCAAAGGCCTCGGTTTTTAAAACCGATCTGTTCACACAAAGTGCCGTGAACAGGCAAAACCTAAATTAAATCAGTATTTGTTGTGACCAACCTCACCCAAGATGGTGAGATTAGTTCTCTCTGGGGGCCACACCATCTGTCGCAGGACTTCTAGTTGTCTTTGTGGCTGAAAATGGTTCTTCATGACTCTGGCTGTATGTTTGGGGTCATTGTCATGTTGCAAATGTGGGACAGATCGGCAGCCTCCCTGATTATATTGCCAGATGGATAAGAATCGTCACATCTAAAATGTCTGGAACATTTGCACAATGTTGTTTGTATCAGAGCCCCCCAAAAATAGACTATTATTTTTCACCAAACTAGATCAAGTTTGATAATCAAAACACAAAAAAGGTTACCACTTGAATAAACTCAAGCAAATGCTTCCTACAGATTTGTTTCATACCTTCTTGTCCTCTTTGTCTTTCTAGAGCGTACCACGTTCACGGCAAGCGGGTTTTAGCTGTCAAGGTGAGTCAAAGTCCCTCCATGTTGATGATACCGATAGAACATCAGCGGAACTTGTTTGCGTTGTGTTTATTAAAAGCTGTACATCTTCTTCGCCATGTTTAATCACAGGTCATTCCACTTGATATCACGTTGGAGTTGCAGAAGCAGATCATGTCGGAATTAGAAATTCTCTACAAGGTTAGTTTTGATTCATCTTTACCTTTTTCCAAAACAATTTCTTCTCCACTAATTGTTGTTGTTCTACCACAGCTACATTGTTAAGTAACCGTGACTCTAGCTAATGAAGTACTTGCAGTGAAAGCCAGGCATCAGACGTCGCATAGACGATATCAGGCTGGTAATTCATGCCTGTGGGATCTTATCACACTCCTCCTGAATTGCCGCCACCAGTCCGCCAGCTGTGGCGACTCATGACTGTCCCGGTTGTTGCCTATCAGTGACAGATCCAGTGACCCTCTCTTGCTCACGTCAGTGGCTTATTGTGCTGTGATGATGCCCCATCCGAAACTCGACTTCACTACAGCCGAGGCCCGCCTGTAAAAGGCCCTTAGCATGTTCTCTTTGTTTAGATTGGAAATTACGGCTTTGTTCTCGTCTTCACTTTTTGTGGATGTCATCTTAGCTTTATGTAGGCTAGGAGCAACACCCAAAATGTTAACTCTTGGGTCAGGACCAGTCCCAGATGCGACTACTGAGCTATAATATGGATTATATCAGTCTAGGCTAAAAATTGGACTTGCCGGAAAGAAATAACGTGAGCAATTATCCCTACTCAAAGCCCTCTACCAAAAACATGAGCCATGTTTTTGTCAAAATGATTAAACAGAAATTACCTGTGCTTATAATATTTTGTCATGAGCTTAAATCCTTACATTGTCTCTTATCTTGATTACAGTGTGATTCACCCTATATCATCACTTTCTTCAGTGCCTTCTTTGTTGAGAACAGGATATCAATATGCACCGAATTTATGGACGGTAAGTTTCTCTGTAGCTTAAGCCTCTAGATCATGTTTTATTTATTTATTATTATTTTTTTCTCCTTTTTCTAACCACAGTATTGTAGAAGAGACTTTTGGGAAAAGTCCTATGTCTCTCCACTCTGCATCCATTTACACTTCTGCAGATCAAGGGAACGTCTAATATCTGTGAGCTGCTTAGCATGCTGTGTGCTAAAAGCTACACGGGTGTGATAAATCTTCACTTAAGTGCATTTGTAGGTGCATTTGTATGTGTGTGCGTGGAGTGGTGTGAGATGGGGCACGGTTTATGTTTTAGGCGAGTGTGTCTCTGCAAGTGTGTGTTAATGCAGTGATTCCCTTGTTTCACACATTGCCAGCTTGTCAGCAAGGTCTGTCTAACCTCTGAGCAGAGTCTGACTTTATGAAACTTCCAGATGAACTTGGTTATTATGAACACGGAATTACTATTGAACTGCAAATTAATGAATTTGTGATTTTACCTATTTCTTTTATTGATATGGCGAATCAATATCAAACATACAATTAAATTGAAAGCAAATGTGTTTATAATAAACACTGTATTTATTGACTATGATTGTGTAGACTCATTTTACTTTTCTGGTATATTTTGAAACATACCTGAAATCTGTATGTTTGAAACTATCTTAAATATTCAGCATAATAACAGTAGACAAGTACTTTGAAAATGTCTTCATTGATTTGGAAAATGTTGGAAACATCATTCTTCTTTGTTGGTTCCGGTGAAAATTGTTATTTATTCCGTAACCATGTTGTTAGTGATATATTTCCGGGGAGTTCTCCTGCTACCCTCATGAGTGGATGTCTTAAGCTCTAGCTATGAAATATATTTAAATATTAATTTTGTGTCAATCTCCAGTGTCGAGGGTGCCAGTTTGAACTACAAAGCATTGTGGGAAATATTCGTTGACTTACTGTAGACTGTAGAGCCCGTATCTAGATGAAATTCCTTTGTTTGGATTGTTTGAATTGTTTACACAAATGTGGAGCGTTACGACCTGCATGACCAACATGAAATTGTGTGTGTCATGAGAAAAGTTAAAATGAAAAGCAAAAATGTGTCATGCCATATTACCGTCTTAATGAGTGATGTCTTTTGCAGGTGGTTCATTGGATGTGTTCAAAAGAATTCCAGAGCATGTGCTGGGAAGGATCGCAGTGGCAGTAAGTTTTCATGAAAAACTAAATCTCCAATTAGTAACTTGACTACGGAGTGAAAAAAGCCTTTGAAACCAAGGGGTGTCTCCTGGGATGTAGAATAGTATTTATTTAAATATGCAAGTTATTTTAGTTTGAAGGTCCAGTTTGCATTGTGATCTGTTATTCATTTGTCGGATGCAAGATGAAGGAAAAAACACTTGTTTTATTAATGAAATGAAAGAAAAGAGAAGCACAAGTGTGAAATTTTCAATTAGCCTCTCTTGGGTGAAGTGACAGCCACAGTCAATGTGTTCCCCTTTATCCCCCCCTCTCTTCCTTTCTCCCTCCTTTTCTACTCCGTTAAAACCAGCGTTTTGATAGAAATGGCCTTGAAGTTGATAAATGCACGTCTATTTTCCACACTCATTACCCTTCTCCTGTCTTCACCTCCTCTTCTCTGTCCCCCTCTTTTAACTTTGTCCGTAATCAAGCAATGACAGCTATTTAGTCTGTGTTAATTTTAATTCACAGCTTTCTACTGTCACAGTTGTTAATTATCACAGAAGGATACGCACCCAAGAGGGTTGAGTGAGTGGAGCTGCACACGCCAGTTGTTGTACTCGCACCTTTTGAGGCAGCAAGATTTCACAGAGCTTTTGTGCTCTTTTAATTGTATCTCAGTGATGCATCAAGGATGGATGGCAGAAGACTAGAGGCTGGAATCAGTTCACACATCCCATAAATGATAAACAAAAGTCACCACAAATCAGTATAACAAGTTGGGAAATGAGAAAAACATAATGATCTATCCAGGCAGTTGGAGTCGAATGAGTGCAACCGACATGATACTGGTTAGGGCTACACGAAAGTAAAAAAATAAGTCCCTTTCCTTTTTGCCCCCAAAAATGATTTCTCTTGCGGTGTGTCTTTGACCCTGGTATCTCCTCCCAGACACGTCCCACTGCCAGTGCAAGGCACCAAGGAGGCGTCCTCAATGGTTGTCCCTAACCCCACCCCCCTTGTCCCTTAGGACCTTGCTGACCACCTCAGAGACATGTGCATGACAGCCATATTGGGAGTAGAAACCAGTCCCATTGTCGCTTTCCGTTGTCCAAATCAACTGTCAAAGTAGCTAATTCTGGATGGTGCAAATGGCCGTGAACTAAAGTCTAATTTGTCTGAATTCTACATTTATTTCACGGCTGTTTATGTTAAACTACAATTGGACTGTCTTACAAAGTAGAAACACGTGGAGCGAAGATAATCAACCACATTAACCAAGTTAATTAATTATTCACCCAAGTGTGCTGCTTGAATGTTGTTGAAATTGCTGTAATATTTTTTTGTTCCGTTGTCCGTGTCTCTAGGTAGTGAAAGGTCTGACATATTTGTGGAGCCTGAAGATACTTCACAGAGGTGAGTAAAGTTTTGTGTAGGCTTGTTATAAAAAAAAGAGCAGAGTTGATAAAGACGAGCTGAAGAGTGCTGATGTTGCAGTTTTATCAAGCAGTTTGTCTCCGCAGATGTCAAGCCGTCCAATATGCTGGTGAACACCCGAGGACAAGTCAAGCTCTGTGACTTTGGTGTCAGCACACAGGTAAACTGATTTGTTTGTGTGAGCGAGGGATAAAGAGGGAGAAAGGAGGGATAGAGAAGAGGAGAAACAATTGACAATAGCTGCTTCTCCACAGGCCTGTGTAGTGTGCGTGTGTGTGCGCATATGGTCAATCTGTCAATCACTGCATTCATTTTGAACTCAAAACATGAGCACTATCCCAAGGGTCTTCCTATCACATTAACTCCCCACCCACCTCCATTGTTCTGCAGCCTCCCAAAAAAAATCACTTGTTATAATTATGACCCGCACACACAACAGCAAAGCGTCATTGATATGTATTCAGTAGACGTGGGGACAGCGTTGGTGGCAGACAATAGCCTAGTCAGTGTGTGTGTGTGTGTGTGTGTCTGTGTGTGTGTGTGTGAGGGGGGGCACTGTGTGTTTGTAATGTAATCATCAGGGACAGACCTTCAGCGTTCCCCAAAACATCAACCCCGAGGACCCTCCATTTTCAACACAACACAACACAACACACACACACACACACACACACACACACACACACATACACACCCAATTCCCCTTCTGCAAATTGTTATTCATTTTTTACCTTCACGTCCATGGAAGCTCCAAGGTGAGTTTTACACAGTTTGTGTGTGTGTCTGTGTGTGTGTGTGTGTGTGTGTGTGTGTGTGTCTCTGTGTGTGTGTGTGTGTGTGTGTGTGTGTGTGTGTGGGGCAGCACCGACTTGTGCTTTTTTTAAAACTGATTTTATGTTTATCTCTATTTCCAACACAAACCTCTCTCACACTCTGTAGGGCATGCTTGAAAAATCCCTAACCCTAGCCATAAGGGAACAGACTCTCATTATCAAAGTCCTGTCATTGATGGCATGTGCATACACACTAATGTCTCCTTGTCTTACTCCTGTTCCCTTGTGCGAGGGTTGCGAGCAACCCTTTTCTGTATTTATTAAGTTGCAACATCATTATTATTAGCTCATCCACTGTTAATCAATTTCCCTTGCAGTTGGTGAATTCTATTGCCAAAACATATGTGGGAACTAACGCATACATGGCGGTAAGTGACCCCCTTAATTTCAATCTCATGCCTAACAGTTTTAAAGAGAAGAAATGGACGAGCCTCTGACTTTGTCCTGGCAGTTTGGTGATGTCTTTTTTTCGTTTGTTTGTTTTTGCTCCACAGCCAGAGAGGATATCAGGTGAACAGTACGGTATTCACGCAGATGTCTGGAGTGTGGGAATCTCTTTCATGGAGGTAAGAATGGCATATTTAGGTGTATAGATGTTTATTAATCACCTGGGGGAAATTCATTAGTCATAGCAGCCATACAGTAAGAGACAATATCAAAAAGTACAAGAATGAAGAGAGTACAAAAAAACACAGTTAAATACAAGAGACAAAAAAACACAGTTAGCAGCTCTGAAGCAGTTTAAAAGGTGCAAAAACAAAGTCTGATAAATGATAAAAAAATACAGAACAAGTTTTGTAATGGTTCTTATGGAGATGACACCAAACACACTAAATTATAGAAAGTGGTCCATTTTAATTTCTATTAATATTATGTTATGTATCAGGCAGTTCAGATCCAATAGATTTTATTTGTATGTAGCTGTTGCTCATTGACTGCAGTGTAAGATGTGTGTGTGTGCGTGTGTGCGTGCGCGCGCGCGCATCAGTATCTCTGTTCATCTCACCCAATAGTGTTGATCGACTGCTCGACTGACACCCTGCGTTTTCGAATAACATTTTAATTTCAGTATTACACTGCCCTGTTCTCCTGTCCTCCCACTGACACTATTGATTCTCCATCTGTTTCTGTCCACAGCTCTCCCGCCGCACTATAACAGATGATGTGGGCTTCTCCCTCGCCTTTGTTTGTCAATAATGCTATATCATTACAATTATAACAATAATGGATGAGTTCACACAAAAGGAGCCATGTCAAAAATTATTGACTCTATCTCTGTGTGATAAAGACAGAGTTTTATCGTAGTGAGCCTCCCCTGGCACCGTTCTCTTTATTTCCAGCTGTGAACGTGTGCATTAAACTAAATGAAATGTCTTGAAGTCCCACTCAATGTAGATTGATCTTTAGCCTACTAGTTGGTCTATTTATGTTCAAGGAAGGACCGTGAGCGTTTTGACATTTTAATAACTTAATGTTGCCAATAAGCTGCCCTTGACCAAGATGAAAAATGTCCACCCTGAGTGAATTGCCGAATGTCAGGGAGAGCTGTCGCCCCACCCCCTCAGCCAAAGTAGCAGACATACACACATTACATAGAACTATCCCACAATCCTGTCCTCCTTTCTTTATCCCTTTATTTTGTTCTCTGCAGGGGGTAATCGTGGGGGGGTTATTAACTAATAGCTGGTGTTGTTTGATGAGGTAGTGTTATCAGCAGGTGGGCACTAAGCTTACCTCAAAGACTGAAAGTCTCAAATTCTGCACGCATCAGTGGCTCGAGCAGCATTTTGCTTCTCAATCCACATTTCCATTGCCTTTCCATTGCCAGTGAGACACTGGCAATGGAAAGGCATGTTTACACTAATGTATGTGTTACCACCCTGTATAATGAAAATACAGATTGGTTATTTTTTTAAGGGGCACCTGGGTTGTCGAATGGAGTCCAATCCAGCACCTTAACAAGAAATTCCACATTTGTAAAGCATATAATTTGTCAACGTTCTCATCATTAACTGGATTATACTGTCATGGATTTATATATCCACCATACACTTATACTACTAATACTACTTTATTTCTTTTACACAGTTGGCCCTAGGCATGTTCCCGTATCCACAGGTGAGTTGTTTTCATTTATTTGTATATTACGCAAATGTTCTAAAATCCTTTAAACTGATTGAGGCTGTGATGATTCTTCTTGCACGCCACACTTGAAATTAAAAATTTTGTGTTATTAATTATTCATTGAAATTTGCATTTTAAATTTCCCCAGTAAATTAGGTCTATGATAAGAATAGACATAATTATAAAAATAAAAATAATAAAAATATTCCCAATATCGTATTCTAAATGAATTATGCAGCATCGATATAGAACTTAAAATGTATAAATGGGTTTGGGTTGATATTTTTTCCCCCTTCATTACACGAAGTTAAAATCCTGCTCAAATGTAATTGCCGACCACAGAAGTGACTTCCCAATCCCATCAAGTCTTAATTAGGCCTTTAAGATGGGTTTATCTCCCCAATCCCTTGCTGAGCTATCCGAATCTGGTTACCTCAGGTTACCTCCTGGCCAACTGCCTTCACCAAATGTGAAGAGGAAGATTTCATTCTTGTAAAGTTTGTTTGTTCTCAAAAATATCTTGTGATTGTGTCAAAATTATTCTTTGAAAACCTTAATTGTATCACAAAAGTGTTGTGATTTTAAACACTTAAGTAGAGTGTTCTGCCTACTGACGCATGATCATTTTCTTTGGACATACAATACATGCAACACTGGGACTGCTCCGTAGGTCAAACAGAACTTTACTGTGGTTGATTACAGAATACTGTCGGCTCATGGATTGCCTTAGTTGACTGCTTCACTTTGGAACCAGAGTACCAAGATGGAACCAATTTAATAAATGTTGGAGTTGGATGCCATGTGAGACTTTTGATATATCTGCATTGGTTTATTTTTCTTTTTGGTCATGGTTTTTTTTATTTTTTTAACGTTATTGTAAGTTACTTCTGAAGATGCTATCCTATGAAGGCTCTCTATCATTTGCTGGGAGAAACCCAAAAGTGTTTTTACAAGAATTAATTCAGCACCTGGCTGCGTACATCCATGGTAAACAACCATCTGTGAGACAGATTACAGTCGTGATCAAGCTCCTCGCTTATTTTCTGTGTTGATCGTTATTTCCTAAATTATGATGTGGAGCACAAGCAAATCTTTGTGCAAGGAAGGGAGAAAGGTTTCAACATAGAGCATGCTGTTCCTTCATTCGTTCATTCCTCTATCTTGTTAATGAATGTATTATTTCTAAATGAATGTCAGTCTACCGTCATTGATATAAATGGGGTGGCCAGAATATTTGAAACATCTCTCCAGTTATAGTTTAGATTTCCCACTGTCATGCAGCTTCACTCATCTCAGTGTTAATTTTCACCTAACTCCATATGGCACTGAAGACAGTTCACCTGCAGGCTGTAGCTGAGCGGCGTGTCGACCGTGCTCAAATCCAGCTCGTCAGGCGCAGCCAGCCAAAGTCCTCGGGCCTGAGCTGTCACTTTTGCAGACGCTGGCACAGCTGTCTGTGCAAAAAAAAAACCCTGCTACACTTCTCAGAGAGCATTTTAGTACAGACTGAGGGAGAAGTTGGAGAAGATGATAGGGAGAGACTGGAAGACAATCAGTGGCTTCTGAGTTTCCACCGTAGACGAGTTGATGATACACGATGAGTTGTTTAAGATGAATTTGGCTTTGGGGTGTTCATGAGTTGCACACTTTAAAAGCGGGTTTGAGAATCGCTTCGCTTTGGGCCTTTTGTTCACCCTTTTTATTCTGAGGAAGTTTGTTTGTTTGCCAATGGCTTTAATTTGTGTATGATAATGCATCAACTCTCATTCATTCTTTTGTATCTGTGTTTGTGTGCATGTGCACACACGGTGGAGTCATCACCTCATGTTTGTCATGATTAGAGATGGTCTCTTTAATTCCACTTCACCACACGTCCGGATTCATTTGTATTCTTTGTCAGGAATTAATGGAGTTTTTTTCACGGCTCGCTCTGAAAGTCTTTGAAGAAACCAGACCTGATGTGTGATGTGTATACAGCCACCAGCACTATTGCTTCTGATTGATTCGTTGTCCTTTTCTTTGCTCTATGGTTGTTTTTTGCTCCTCTCCAATTTTGTCATATTTCTTTCAAATTTGAATGAATTTCTGGTCTTTTAGGGTGTCGTTGAGTAATGTTTACAAACTGCACACGCAGTTCTGTGTGGTTTTTTTATTTTTTTGGGGCAATCAATGAAACCGACAGTTGGAGAACCGTGAGGAAAATATTTTACATAAAGTGTATTGGATTAAAATCGCTTACTGCCCCTTTAAAGCTAAGGACGACAGGTTGTCACTTTGAAGGAGATCAGAAAAGAGCTGCAGTGGTCAGATGATTTTGAATGGCCTATCATTTCAGAGTTATTGACTTACAATAAAGAAAAGAACCTCACCAATTTCCCTTTTTCGTAAAGTTGTGTCTCCATGGTGGCTGACTGGGACTGCCCTTGGTCAAAATCAAAACATGTTTGTTGAAACTGCCAGTTGATCAAAAAATTAGCCTTTTTTCCCCAGTTTTCAGATTTCTTACCCTTGAAGACATGTTTTTTAAATCCTTAAGGAGGGAAACAGCTGTCTGATCTTTTTTAGATGTGTTTATTAAGTTCCTATTGAAAGGAAAATAAATAATTTGACATTTATAAAAAAAGATTTTACGACTTCTTATTTTCATGCTGAGCTCACTATGATATTCTCACTTTTTACAAACGGCTTGATGTGTGTCATATTTTGACACAGAGACACTCGAGTGCAGGTGAAATACACAGTTATTCACAGTTATTCTCTCATACACAGTCCTTTACAGAGTACAAACAAACTGTCTGCAGCAAACACTGCATCCTTGCATGTCAAACACCAATGTGTTTGTTCTTCTTAGAGCATGTATCAGAAGAAAAGTTACAAAGAAATGCCTTATTAGAAAGTCTTGTTTAAGTATAAATGTCATATTAAACAATGTTTACCCTCAGGAGGAACCGATAATGAAATGTCTACTACTAGATAATCAGCCCACAGTGATGAGAGAAAGAGAGGGAGGGGTTATTAAGCGTCTCTATTTTGGGATGTGGTCAAGCTACCTAGTACAAGAAGAATAAGTGCTCAATTATGCTTGAATACGTTAAGTCTCCCACTATCCAATTCCAACCCCTGGAGCAGCACGCAATTTTGTCCTAGTAATTATTTCTGAACAAATTAGTTTTCCATAGTTGCCTTTAATGTGTCTGAATCAGGCAAAACTGGATATAGAGGCAGTTTAGGAGTCTCTTGGTATTTACAGAGAGTGAAAACCTGTATTTAATTGAGTGAATCAATAAGTGCTCTAAAGCACTGTCAAAAGACCTGGAGAAATGAGCAATTTATTTACCAAAACATTATTGGACATTTAGCTGAGCCAAGTTTTCAGGCCTTATATAATTTAGTCTGTACGATAAAGTTCTAATTTAAGGTTGGGGATTAAAATTGATTGTCCTGCTGTTTTCTGTAGTTCCACTGCAGTGTCATATATTTCATCATATTTGATATATTTCATGCCTCTGAGATAAGACATCATCTCAGAGGCATCTTCTGAATTAGAAGTTCTTGTTCTATAGCATTTATCCAATTCATATGTTTTAATTGTGACCATAGACATGTAAGTAGAAAGTTAAATATGAATTGAGTTTTGAATATATAATTGAACCTTCTTTTCTTAAATTTGTTTCCTCTTATTTCCAACTCAATTTCTTTATTTCACATCTATGAAGATCTGCTCTCAAATCCCTTTCCTGTTTTGCCTTGTTCAAAAATTATATTTTTAACTTCTATTATCGTCATATGTTTAAGTATCTTACCATGCCCTTCCCTGTTATTGTCAGGGTTGCACCACTGAAATAGACACATTGAGGATCCTCATTATAAACCTTGCTGATATTGTTTGTAATAGTTATTCTACATCTCTGTGCATCTAGATAACCTGGAGGGCAGGAAAGTACTACTCTGAAAATTAGCATGAGTCGATCTTTCACGCCATTCTCCACAAATGAGAGCAAGGTCATTAAAATGTGTGTTTTCATTATGTAAATGATGTTAATGCATACTCACAAATTGCCAACAGAAAAGCAATAATTTTCTCCTAGTGATCATAATGTGTCCGAGGGTATCGACTTGATTATGACGTGCTAATTACATATTGCCTCGTCTCTTCTTCTCCGTCTTGCCCTACAGATTCAGAAAAACCAAGGATCTTTGATGGTAAGTTTTACTGTGTTGAAATGGAATGAACGAAAAAAACAGGTCTCCCACACTTTAGTCAGTTACTCTTGGTTGGCTCTCTCATTTGAAAATAACACTCAAATTGCATTTCTGCAATGAAATATTACACCATGCTTAAACTGCTGGTATTACATTAGGTGCCATTATGGAATAATAAAAAACATTCAGGAGGTGAAGGATGGCTTCGTCTGAGCTCGCTGCATTTGATTAATCTGAGTAGATACTTTTATCCCACTCGATTTTCCCTATTACAAAGAAATTTCAAACCCAGGCTAGCTTGTTTTTTTTTTTCATCTGCCTGTGTCTCTCCTCTTCCAGCCTCTACAGTTACTGCAATGCATCGTTGATGAGGTGAGTCGTCGTCTTATGTGCTTTTGCATCTAAAGTCAGTCCTAATGGCCCGGAAAGCTTATATTTTGTTTCCTAATGAAGCAAACCAGTCAGGCGGCTTTGCTCCCCATTCACTCAACCCTTCACCCTGTGCAACTGCCTCAGGCAATACACATATGCACACACACATTACTGTAGAGGCTGGACCTGTCACCAGTGACACAAACACACACACACACACACACAAAACATAGATCTGAAGTCTGTAAATTACAAAGAGAAGATCAAAGCAGACAAAAATTGGTTTAGCCTGGATTATTACAATGACTGCACCAGGTGTATATCTTTCATACGCAGACCAGTGGCACATTGCAGCCGTATATATGACAAGATTGGGTTCTGGTATATTTATCACCCCTTTACATTGATTTTGCAAAGGTAACGTCTGATTTTGAAATCCTCTTGTTTCCCCCCCCCCCACATACACTTAGCATTGATTGAAATACATACTTAAAGAGCAACTTCCATTTTATGAAATTTATACTCATCTTTGACTAGTTAATTTGTTTTTTTTTCAACATCGTCACATCCAATAATAATAATTGTGTCAGAAAGATGGCTTTTAAAAAAACAAAACATTTTATTTATTTATTTTATTCCATTTAATTTTCGAGTGGTCCAACATTTTGATTGTGTCTCTGGATATGGATGTACACCTCCTCCTCCTCTCTCTTGTTTTGCCTGTGTTCTCTGCTGACATGCGTACCAGCCCCTCCTACACCCCCATCGCTCGCAATACAGCCATATCACACATTAAACATACAATGTCACTTGTCCTTAACTGCCTATAGATTGGCCGTAATTAATAATTAAATGCTTTTGGTTGTAATGGATTGACCTGGGCTGAACTGTTCATTAGTCAGCGAGACAGAGGCATCACTCAAACTATTTTTCCTGTGCCCTTTGCCGTCTCCCCTTGAGGCGAGAGAACACTCTTTTGTCCCTGGCAAGCCAGCACCACCTTACTGTCCTAGCTAATGCCATGCTTTAGAGGAATAGACAAGAGGAGAAGTGCTGTTCGGAAAGATGAAGTCGCTCGGAGAGAATGTAAAGGTTGAGGAAGTAAAACATGCACTCTAATCACTTTATTAGGAACCACTGTACACCTGCCTGGTCATGCAATCATGTATCTGGAGTGCAGGCCATAAAATCATGCAGGTAAAGGTCAGGCACTTCGGTTAATGTTCACATCAAACAGCAGAATTGGGGCATGTGATCTCAGTGACTTAGTGGCATGATTGTTGATGTCAGAGGAGATAGTTTGCTTGTTTTTTGAAATTTCTCCTCACGCAATATTGTCTTGAATTAAGTCAGAACAGTGTGTCACAGTAAACTTTGAGGTGGATGGGCTATAACAGTAAAAGACCACATCAGGCTTCACTCCTGTCAAACTCACCAACACTGGACAGTTGAAGACTTGAAAATGAAGCCTGTTCTGATGAATCTTGATTTCTGGTGATGCTGCCGATGGAGCCAACCTTCCTTGTTCCATCAGCCCATGTTGTTGGTGCTATTGTAATGGAACGGAATCAACAGAGAAGTGCTCTGTCTTAGTCTTTCCAGTTTGCTGCCAGTTCACAACTTATAAACACATCGTGGAGTCAGTAGATTTGCCTTTTTATTTTCTTTAATTTTATTTTTAAAAGTATACAATATGAATAGCTAACACTGATCCCACATACTGAACAATTTAATTGGGTGATACACACCTGACTTCAACATTGTGGCAGGTGTGAGCCAGTAAATTATAACTGGCTCTCTGACATTTCATAAGCATTTTTGATGTGATCCAAATGCTTTTCATTTTTCTCTGATTGTGATGTTTGATGTTGTGTGTGTGGGACTTATCCACTGGGGATTTGAAAGTTGCTGTAATGGCTGAATAAGAAATAGGCTCCTGAGAACGGATCATTAATATTACTGTAGCTAGAGGTATGTGTGTGGTTGGGGGTGGAGTGTGACCGTCTGCCCCTTTTTTTTCTTGTTCCCTTGTGTGTCACATACAAACAAAGACTGGGACGTGGCTGAGAAAGACGCAAATAAGTATTTGAGACTAACGAGACTCACAAAGTCCAATAGGTGTTGAGATGAATATTCATTTTAACAATTACAATGTAGAAAGATTTAACCTGAATAGATTTAAAATATAAAGGCTGACGACACAGAGGGGCAGTTGTCTGACAATAATTCTGAACTAATTTTATTTGAAAATAATCACATCAAGATAAAATTTAATAGAAGAGTAGTCACAGTTAACCAGGTAAGATCCTTAAAGCATCTGATCATCCGAGTTACAAAATTATTTTTTCACTTAATGATATTTAGCTTTGCTGTTTCAGCCAGCATAGAGGAGGATCGATTAAAAAATACAATTCAATCCACAGGACAAACTGTCCACAGTTTTCTTCGCTGGGCATTGTTTGGAATTAATACGGGGATGTCACAAAAGAAAAACTACTTGACTTAACAAAAGCAATATTTATTGCCTATGTAGGAATTGCTTTTATTCAAGGACAGTCCACAAAGACGCAGAATCTGGTTAAAGGATAACAAAACCCGGAGCTGCGAATAGGAGAAAGATTTTGAATCATGTTTTAAGGTTTTTCCTGATTTGGATTAATATTTGGAGAAAATTAAAGGACACCATATCAGCTGAGCTCTATAATGGATTTCCAATATGATGCAGTATTATTGGACCAGATTCACACATACAACACATGTAATTGTATTTAACTGCACTTAAAACAAAAATGGTCCAGTGCATCCTTTTAATGTCAGCACGTATTTGTGTATGAGAGAGAAACACACTCACCCTCTTCAGCTCAGGTCTTGAGCGAGAAGTTCCCTCTAGTTGTTCCTACCATCTGCCTGCTGTCCGCTCTCATTTATGTGCCTCTCTCCTCTATTTGTTGAATAGCAAGTGGCACCACTAATAAAGAACTCCCACTTTATTTTCAAGCCTGTAATTACTGATCTAATTTTGCCTAATAATTGCTTCATGGCAATGACATGTATATTTACTCGTAGTGTGTGTTTCGGTCTCGTAGTGGAGCATATTGACAACCAGCGGAATAATTCACACAGACTAGCCACTTTCATCAGCCTGCTTGTCTTTTGTGCCATCGCCCGCTGCCACATCAAAGATGCAGCGCTGTTCCTCTCAGCTGGAGACATGAATACATGCATAAATGTGTGTCTGTGTGCGTAGAAAGGTGCATGTGCATGCAAATATGTGGGGAAAGTGCAGAGAGAGAATTTGTATCAGATTTAGCCAACACAACACATAAATTGGTTGTGTAGTCATTTTGCACTCTGTGTGTGTGTGTGTGTGTGTGTGTGTGTGTGTGTGTGTGTGTGTGTGTGTGTGTGTGTGTGTGTGTGTGTGTGTGTGTGTGTGTGTGTGTGTGTGTGTGTGTGTGTGTGTGTGTGCAACCATAGCACAGTGGTTGCAAATGATTTGGTACTCTCCCTCTAAACGAAGTATATACTCAGGCTTGTGGTGTGCAGTGCTCAAGGGCATTTGTTTGTGCATGCACGTTAGTGTATGTACATGTGCTATGATATATTGCTCATTCAAGCGGCCGCAGCACTATGAAGTGTGGTGAGATTAGAAGGAACCCATTCCTTTGTTAATTTAAATGGCTTCATGCATCATGCTTTGCGGGAACCTGCCGATCAGAACATTAAGGAATGGCGAAAAACTGCCCAGAGGTGTTTTTAATGGCACAGCAGGGCGTCGGATGTAAAGAGGTGTAATTCTCTGAATTTGAATAAACGCCTGGTTGTGGGGCCCAGACTCTATGATTTTTGTTCATATATGAATAGTGTCTTTATTTTTGTTTGTATCTTTGTTTTATATATATCATTGTATGTCACTGCTGTGCATATTCTAAATCAAGTAGGACTTGACACCTATTATTTACCAACTGGGCAACTTCTGATCTTTTCAAGTAACACCTTTTTCTATCTGAGGTAAACATCCCTGTCTTGTGCACATGCTGGTGTGGCAGACATGCAGTACATTACATTTAATTTCAGCAGTGTTGTATGTAGGAAGATGTGACCTGCCAGATGGGTTGCTACACCAAACCATCTGTGAAGGCTTTGTAGGAAACTGTTCTGAAATAGGCAGGCACTTTCAAAAACCACTTGGCAGGTGATTGGATAAACCATCTGTCCATCACCGTCCATCATGGTTACTGAAGCCAGTTGGGAGAAGAGCTAAACCATTTTGTCCATGGAGAAGAGCCTTAAGTGCCATTTTTTGCTCTCTTTTTCAATAAAGAAATACTAATAATATTCAGCATCAATGCTTACATTTTTAGGAAAACCATGAATGTTAACGAACAGGCACTTGTCACTGTCATCGCCAATAAATCATAGGACGTTGATTGGTCCGAACCACTGTGGTTCGGCAACAAACGAGTAGCTAGGAGGTTTTAGCCTGTGTATTTTCACATTTTTATATATGAACTTATTTGAAAGCTTATATTAGCTAATATTGAATTAAAAAAACAATTAAAGATAGATTGTGCCTCCTTATAAAAAATGCTTCCTTAGTACCATGGTTTCATTCTTTTGTCTTAATGGTAAAGAAAAAAACTGTCTATTTTTAAATTAAACATGTTAATTTTACGTTCTTGAGCACTAGAAACATAAATAAAGAGGAGAAGAAAGAGGAGAATGCTTATCCAGATTATTTTCACTCACAATTTCATACTTCAGTTTAATTTAATGACACAAAACAAAGAAAGACAATACAGATGTTAATTGAATACATCTATTGCTGTGCAGTGGTCAGCATTTTGTCTCCAAGGATCTCAAGGATAAAAATAAGTATTAAAAGTTATCATGCTGACAGTGAGAGGTAGGGAAAGAAACAGATTGAGAGGAGGGAGATGGATGGAGTAATGAGGTGAGGGTCAGTCTGGCACAGCTGTTCTACATGACATGGTTCATAGACCCTCCATTGACAAGTGTAGCAAGCCTGAGACAGACACACACACACACACACACACACACACCTCACCTCCGTTTGACAGCAATTTGCAGATACAGTCATCATTGTGAAACAAAATGTTCTTGTCGCAATTCACCCCCTTAATATATTTTTGTTAATTAAGGGAAATCTTGGATATTTTGCTATACTTTGAGCAGTTTGGTTTTATCTTAAAAAGCTATAATATGTGTTGTACTCTGTTTAATGCTGAGAAGGGTGAGATATAAATTCATTATTAACAGTAAAGTCGCTAATCTGTTTGTTTCAGCACAAGAAACACTGTTTATGAAACAACACATCCCAGACCTTTGACCTTTTGCATGTAAAATGTCTTCACTTCACACGTTTTTTGATACCACAGTTACCTTGACCTGTGACCTTTCCAACAAATTCTATAGATGGATTAACACACTGAGAACATAATTCCTCTGGCCACAAATACCGCCCATGAAGAGGCATAATGATTGTTGTTTACAGAAAATATATATCAGATCACATTGAAACCTTTGACAAATGATTCCTGTTCATACATATAAATAATTCCCTCCTTAAAATGTCACTGTTGTAAAAAGTTTGTTTCATTCGTCTTTGCAGGATCCTCCAGTTCTTCCCGTCGACCAGTTCAGTGAAAAGTTTGTTCACTTCATCACTCAATGGTGAGTCAGTCCCTTTCACAGTTTAATAAGCTTTGATTTCAGAAAGACAGAAGCTGGAATCATTTTAATGAAATCCCTCTAGTTTAAAATGGAATTGTATCTGTGCTCAGTGTTCATTGGCTGTGTACTGCATTTGTTTGCGCTTCTACCTTGTGCTATCTTAATATGTTTGCCACAGTCAACCATCTGAGCCCCACAGAGCCAGGCTGAACAATTACGAAGGCCACAAGCTGCATTTAACACAGAGCTATGAGCCCAAATTATTGTAGCCGAATAAAAAGTATGAGGGTATACAATGGGATTAAAGTGCATTTACCTGTGTGTCGATGCATTGTGGGTGTAATGGTGCTGCAGATATTGAATAAAAAAGGCTGTTCTTTTTTTAAGAGGAGTGATTGAATTATCTAATGCAACAGGACAAAAACATTGTTTACCCTGGGTTTGCCTCTGATTCATTAGCCTCTTGTAACCTTTACAATTACACAAACATCTACACACACACACACACACACACACACACAAATCAAATGCAAGCAGTATGTGTGTGAGTGTATGTGTGTTCAGAACTCTCTAGCTGGTTATTACCAGCTGTTGTTTAACCCCCATGCCTGCTTTATTTACTTAACCAGACCCCTCTCTCTCAGGAAAGACTGAGGTACAGGTGACCTGCCCTGTGTTGGTGCAGGACTAGCACATGTTCTCCCAAGCTATTCTTAGAGGGTCATGGCCCATTCATTGCAACACACAAACCAGTTACATGACTAACTGCGTGACTTTTCCTCAAAGTCCCCAATGTAGGGTGCTTTTTGACAAATTGTGTATACACAGTGGAGGACACTCCCAGAAACATACACACAATAAACCCACTGCACCAATGTGGTAAATGCAGTCCCTTTTTTTCTATTCTGACTAATAGGAAAATAATAGGAAATACTAATTGAAATTCAATAATTTAATTTGAAATAAATGCACTGTGTTCTTAGACTGATATGTTTATTGTCTGTGAAACTCTTTTCAGTTTGTGTGGAATGAATTTTTTTGTTTCAATCCCCTCTTGAATATTCACGGTGATGAAATGAAAGAATAAAAACGTGTCTTGGACTCTTCGAAACAGTTTGAATTAGTGTCGCTTTGGCAGATTATTTGGCAAATTATCAGATTATCAGAGGTATTGTACAGATCGTGGGGAAGTTTCTGCAATGCTCTGCAGAACGCGGATACCGTAACAGCGATTTTTTAAATGGAGAGGGATGTTTACCTCACTTGATGTTTTTGGATAGCCTACATGGTGCAAAAATTTTGATTTAGATCCTGGATCGTGATTCTTTCCCAAAAGATCGTCATATGATCTTTTGGCCAGATCGCCCGCCCCTGGTTTCAATAGTGACTGGATATAAACTACTTGTATCTCTTTTTTCAGTATGCGGCGGCAACCCAAAGAGAGGCCTGCCCCTAATAACCTCATGGTGAGTTAAACCAAGCCTTCCAATAAAACAGTTTCAAGGACTACAAAATATAAGTTTTGAATAACTGAATCATATCTGTGCATTCCAATGAAAATTCAATTAAACATAATTTTATTATCTGTAGCTTTTTGAATATACAGCTGTGTGTTTGGCAATAATTGAGGTGTTGCGGATCAAGGACCCCCAGCAAAGTTAGCATTTCAGTGTGGAAACAACAGTAATGAACTTCTTGCTACCAATGAAAGATGTCAAAGAGAGGTGAGCCACAGACCTTGAGGTAGGATTGAGACCCACTTCAGCAACAATTCCTTTAATTCACTTCATTGGAGCCAAAACTGAATGAATCAGGCTGAGCTCAAATAACTCTGGTTCATCAAATTAAGTTTTATAGCCTAATGAAAATTTGAGCAAGGGACAAAAGGAAAGTGTGTGTGTGTGTGTGTGTGTGTGTGTGTGTGTGTGTGTGTGTGTGTGTGTGTGTGTGTGTGTGTGTGTGTGTGTGTGTGTGTGTGTGTGTGTGTGTGTGTGTGTGTGTGTGTGTGTGTGTGTGTGTGTGTGGCCTGTACAATTTAGCGTCACAACATTCAAACCCAAAAGATTGCATAGAGTTCACGCCTTATACAAATCACTTAACATTAAAGGATTCTTTACACTATGTGTGCACATTAATCACCTTTAATTAGAAAATTGTATGGGTGAACTACCCCAAAAGTTTTGAGAATGAATGCGTTCAAAGAAGACCAAGTTAACGTTATAGCATATTTCATCAAAGAATTTCACCCACGCTAATAGCTGATTTGGTGATTCCTCCACAAAGCCTGTTGTGTTTGATCAACTGCTTTGATCTTTAATTCTCTTTACACGAAGTAGAATTGAATCAGGATAATATAATACCGCCACTTGATGAAATACTTTCAGGGACATTACTTTAGGTCCGGTTTCTAAGATATAAGGATCTGAAGCACAGATGAATTAGGTATACTCATTAGGAATACTGTTAAAGTGTAAAACGATTTGTATTTTTGTTCCTTAGCCGTATTAGCCTTTGAAAAATCTCCTTGCTAGAAGTGCTAAAAAAGTACACATGAACATACAAATGTGAAAGCCATAGATTCTGTCACTCTGCTACAGTTGATTTAAGTTCGAGCTCTTCCTGTCAGGAGTAGCAAAACCTCCCAGTGTGGGCTTGGTGATTTTTGTGGTTTAAGCGTTGTAGCATTAGCACATCCGTCCACAGCAGTTTCCACAAACTGCCTTTTAAGAGTTGCGACATGCTCCGGTTTCTGTGTCAGCACCAAGGACAGCGACAGCTGATTCCACAGAGAGGGGACGGGTGAAGGTTTGTGTTGTGGGGCTGGAGGGCTGGAGAGTGTAAAGGCAGAGCTGCTAACAGATTGTATGTTCTCAGTCTCACACCAGAAACGAGTGAAGGGGAATGTTGTCAAGACACTCATTGGGAATTCTTGCCTCCAGACAAATAGTGTTTCTCGTCAGGGAGAGACCAAGCACTACTACTTTTGAGGAAGTTCAGCTTGTGCTGTTTGCAATGTGAAGATCAATTTGATGTGTATATTTGAAGAAGTTTGTATTGAATGACACTTTGACTGTTCCACATAGAAGGAGAATATTAAGAGGAAAAAGAATGTTATTTTTTGGAGGTCAATTTTTCGCATGTGTTTTCGCACTGCAGATAGAGGCGTCAACCAGTCACTGTACACAGGACTAGTTTACCTCCAGACATGCTGCCGGACTCCGCTCTGGGTCAATAGGATCCCGTTATGATCCTGGGCCTCCAGCAGGAACTCAAACTGTCTCGCTGACATCCTAAAATTCGTATCACTGTTGGTATGAATAGTTTTACTGCAAATATTTGTAGTATTTCTCATTTTTCGATGTATATAAAGACCTTTGGTTTGGCTGAGTGCATAGCTAACAAATTGACTAGAGTGCTTTTGTACTCCTACCTTCAACAAATATATACCTTCAATATACTTTTTTTTATTATGCTGCTGTGACATCCGTATTTCCCCATTGTGTGATGAATAAAGAAACGTCTCATCTAATCTTAATATAATAATACTCGAGGAGGCTGAATTACGAGCACTTTTGGAAAGTTTCCAATACTTATCAGACAATATAAGACCTTTGCCAATGAATAGTAAATTTATCCTCCACAATGTTCATATGTTTAATCCAGGACCTCCTGTAATTCCAGTCATTTTCTACTAGTCTACACTGCAGTATTGTTTTTCTGTTTTATATAATTCTGTAATCGCCTTCAAACTGACACAGACAAAGTTTGTTTGAATTCACAAATTAAGTCCTTGCTTTATATGTTGTGCAGGACACACAGTAGCACTCAGGTGAAATGCACCGACAAAGGCAGGAAAGAAGACGATACTTAGCCAGGACTCAATCAATTAAACAATTGTGTATTTTTAATACTTGAAAATAATAACTTTGCAATTTTTTGTGGAGGAGGAACTGTTTTCATCGCATTTGTTAGACCTCAAAAATAGAAATGAAATAAAAAATGCATTTTGTTGAATAAGACTGAAACTAAACAGAAACTCTGTTTACCAGAAAACTCCACATGAAAACCTTCATGAGACTTTATGTAAGGGCAGCATGAAGAGTTAACTAATGTAAACATTTTCTCAAGAGCTTTATTCTTAATTCCTCTTTGACTTTTTATGACATTAAAAATAAAAACATAAAAAAATAAAATTTGATAAAGCAGAATGGGCCAATTTAGGTTAGATTGAATTTGAATTAAAGCCAAAAGAACAGTCCAACGTCTATTGTCTAGACAATTTTCTTTGCATTCAAGCTGAAACAGCTGGTAACCTGAATGACTCTGTCGTCAGTGATGAGTAAAACATCTAAACACATCCCACCTTTGTCAACAAGAAACCATATTTGTTACTCAGATGCACAAGATGTTTTGTCCACTAACAAGGTCGGAAGTATCGACGTGGTTATTCTGGTTTTCTTGCTGTTTCTTGCTTGTCTTCGTATTTGTTGTGACTATAACTTAGCTTTCTTTTCATAAATATAAATAGCATCCTTTTTCAACTACACGCTGCTTTAAATTATTTCTAGTTTTTAAAAGGCTTTGGCTCGTCAAAGCATTCTCAGCACTGTCTTCCACATTCCTACTCTGCCCCAATTTTTTCATATTCATTGCGGCCTCTGTGCTCTTTTTCAAATTTTCACTGTTCTCTCCCTCTCGCCTTTCCTTTACCTATATTTTTGTCCTCCTGTAGGCCGTTAATTTCTTCCTCTGCCCGCGATGAACTAAAATATAAGGTCATGGATGCCTGCCGCTGTGGCACCACCCGACTGATTGTCTTTCTCTCCCTTCCTCCCCGCCTCTCATTCTTACCTCCCCGTTCCCCACAGCCTCCCGAGTACATTAAAACTCTTTACCTATTCTATCTGTATGTTAATGCACCTGGCTGCTGCTCCTTTTTTTTCCTCCTCCTCCTCTTCCTCCTCTGCTGTACAGAAAGTGCTACCATTTGCTCTCAGTTTTTCATCTGTCCACCTCATTTCTCCTGGTGGGTAATGCGGGAAATAACACACTAGTATACACACTGAGCAAATAATGTTATTTTATGACCATACAAACTCGACTAGTAGCTCTAGTTTTGCTCATCAGGTTTCAGCATGTGGTTTCTCTAATCACTGGTATAGCTTTTATTGATGCTGTTATTGTCACTGGGATTTTAGCCCATTAGACGTTCTTTAAAGGGCTGCTGTTTGATTGCATGCCTGCTCTTGATGGGTTCTGTCCCTGAAGCTTGACGCAGTCTGTTACAACTAGTGTTGAATTTGTTAACAAAAACTGTGACTGAATATGTTCGTCAAACAACCCTTTTTTTTGAGAGACGAAAAGATAACAAGACGGCACCGACGTCATTGAAAACTACCTGTGACTACATCAGCATGCAGTATCACTGATGAAAAAGGAGAAGAGTAAGATGTAGTATAAAAGATAAAACCTTTACCAATGTGTCTTTATTTTTTTGTTGAGACTCATTATAAACTTTATTTTTTCCAATGCAGCAGTTTTATTTCCTTTTTTCTTTTTTTTTTACACCTTTAGATGTTAGGGGGTCTTTTAAGTTTTTTTTTAATAAATTAGGCATTTGAATGGACTTCTCATTATATGCGATATTTGTTATGTTTTAGCATAACAAATTGTCTTATTACTGTGCTCTGCTTGCGAGTTTATTGTGATGGACACAGCGTGTGACGAGTAAATCAGTGGCTCGTTATTCGATAGCTCACCCGAGAGCCTCGACACCAGTGGAGCCTGGATGGTTTACACCATGACTCATAATCCGTTTGTCAGTTTGTTGGTCGCTAATTAATCAATGAGAAATCTCTAACCGAGCTCCGTCTGTCTTTATTCATCCCAATGCTTCTCTTGTATCAGTAAGAGATCGTTCTCCCATTTTTTCTCAGTGCCTTCTTTTGTAAAGAATCACATGATGAGCCATCAGAGAGGAAAAGTGAGTGGGTTTTTCTCCCCTTATACTGATGCATCTTTCATTGCGGACACCCTATCCTGTCATCATAAGCTAATGACGTTGGTCAGTTGAGGAGACTTTCCATTGGCCCGCTTCCAGGACGTTGGCGGCAGGTATTTGGTGATGACCCATCCTGTCTGGGGTTTCTTGCTTTTGGTTTTAAACAGGCTGTCTTTCTCCTCCCCCTTTTCCATCAATGCAAAGCCCGGTCTGTGTGCAGCACCTATTGGCTCATTTACCAAGCTTTGGGACAAGAGAGACAGAGAATATAGTGTTAGTGACCCATTACATATTTGTTAATTTATAGAACAAACACGTTGTCTTACGTATTTGTGTACCTGTTTTTTTGCCTTTGTGCATTTTTGTGCTTGAATGAAGAACAAGAGTGATGATCCCCATATACCCTCATATTCTTTGATTGTGATTTGATGGACATTTCATTTTCTCCCTCCCCCCTCCCGCCTCCCCCATCCGTCGCACCCCAGCCAGCAGCCTTCAAACAGCCTTTTAGCACCCTTGTCAATGCAGCCCTCCTATTCTGCCCCTCTATTCATACGCACACATAGACACGCACACAAATATGTCGCCCCCTTTCAACCCTGGAGACACCAGATGAGTCCCTTGTTTTTTTGTTTTTTTTTTCACAAAGGAACCCCTCCTTCCTCTGACTGTCCCTAAAATCTAGTTAGGACTCAAACACGCACACGCGCAGTTTTGAACTGCACTTGAACTGTGGATGTTTATTATCAACAAATGTCTGACTAGTTAATAGGAATCCATATTAATATCTGTCATTAACCATGTCACATTGGAACCACTGACCCTCCCCATCCACACTTGCTCCTAATGTTTCCATTGATTTCCATTCATTCATCAGGACAAACAACATGGGTAGAATGTCTAATGTCCATGTTATCTCTTCTACACCATTTTTTTGAGTCCTATAGTCTTTTCTTTCTGTCTTTGTTTGTCTTTGTGTTTTTGCATACTGCTGAGCCAGTGATGACATAAGGAAATAATGTCCCCTACTGGCATGGTGATACCACTTTGTTGAAACAGACATTCAGTGGACTGGGGACAAGGTAACACACATTGTCCTTATGATGACTCATATCTTTCATTTTTGATAAAGTAGCAGATCGTTCCAAACATTTATCCATCTGTGCAGTGTACGAGCTTCCTTAATTCTTCAACAGTGATGGAGCTGATCTTTGTGTTTGGGTTTCATGGGATATTCACAATTTTGCTGATTCTGCATTATTTGAAAATTAAAAAACAAAAGAACAAAATCCTGGGCAGAAAAGGATGTCATTAACGTTTGAGATTTGTGTATTGCTTGCGTGGGTGGGTGAAGTCTTGCAGTTCCAGTTATCGTGCGTCTCTGAAACTTTAGAAGCATGTTAGTGTCTGAGGAATAGGCGTGTTAATGTTAACATGGCTGCAAGTGCAAAAAGGATTTTCACAGTCATGCTTATGTACCATTGCAGCTTTTTGGGGTTGTTCCTCTTGTGTGTCATCGGACTTGTGCAAACTCGCCAGTGTCTCCTCCTCCCCAAACTTTTCTGTCAACACTTTGGTTTCCAAATGTTTTCGCATTTCACCCTCAGGTTTTCATTGACATGAACCCCATTCACACATCGTGGCATAACAGTATGGAACTGCTGCTTTGCAGTCAGGTCATTTTGAAAATTAAAATGTCTGAATTCTGGTCAAATTAAACAGTAATAGACGTTGTAGAATCGCGTCTGGAAAAAATTGAAGTCGTGAGTTTATAGGTAAAATGATAATGAGACGGCAATTAATTAATTTTTCTATGGTTCCTTTGAGACGTAGAATGTTTGAGTTTGAGTTTGTTTATTGAAAACAGGGACAATACATATAAATGAACATATACATGTAAATATGCAAGATTATAGCCAACGGCTAATTTCCATCTTTAGTCCCTTCGGGCAGGTTGATGTCAACAACATAGGATAGTAAAATCAATAAAACAACAGCCATCAACAAATAGAATAGTTAGCCTTCATGGCCAGTATAAATAGGAGGAATGTCAGGGCGCCTCCCTTCCATTGACCGACCGACAATGCTTAATACCTCTGTTAGTCTACTGCCACATGCTACTCTTGAAACAAATATTGCTGGAAATCTATTTACCCTGTTATACCCTGGATCCCACTGCTCTCCATGACAAGAAAGTAGTCTGTGCACTTGTTGCTACTACGCACACAAACCACAAGATAGTTTTAAAAGTAGCTTGGTTAATTGGTTTTGGAGGGGAAGCACTTTTGTAAGAAGTGTCTCTGCTTTCCCCATATGCTAATATTGACCAAAGTATTCACTCATACACACACTGCCCAATGCCAACCAGTTTCCAGAGGGAGTCAGGGATTTGCATGTAAATCTTTAAAGCCCTAGTTATTGTATCTACCTCCTTTTCTCTCACACACGGACGCTGACACGTGTTTCTCCCAACATTATTCTAATGAGTTGATGACCAGTCTCGTGTTATAATTGCCTCAAACTGCTCTTAATTTCTTCTGAGGGTATTAATCATACATAGTGTTATTTAACATTGCATAAATTAATCTTAGATTAAACAGACCCTTCAAAGGCTTCAAACAATTAAAGAGTTAGGTAGAATTTCCCCTGGGTTTAGACCGTTTCTGTGTGAGCAGAGCAGTTGCAGCAGGTGATTATCCCATTCTGATGTGGCCAGACGGTGATTAATGTAGCTTTGAGTCCATCCCCCAGTCTCCACCTTTGTCCACATACTACTACAGCTGAAAGTCAGAATACCTCCACTCACCTAACAAGGACTAGTTATTCACTCTGTGTTTATTACTCTTCACTTACATCTTTCATAACTAATATTGCCCGACATTTAATTATTATTAATATGCGTGTGTTTGTGAGAGATAAAGGATGTGTACTTAATTTGTTCAAAATCAGCATGTGTGTGCACCTGTATGTGTTTGTGTGAAGGCACGACTCTTGAGGAAACTTGTGTTTAATGTAACAGGCGATTTTCCTCATAGATAGTGGACGAAAGTAGTTGTCCCCTCGTGGGTCTTGTCTTGTATTTTGGGTGATGGCTTCATGAGAAAACAAATATATAAAAATAACAAAGAATAAGGAAAAAAAGCATTTCTGCTTCACAAATTATGTTTATGTTGGACTTTTGTCCAATTGTCATGGAATTGTAGATGCTTTGATTTTCTGAACACTGCTAGGACTTTTATATTTGATTTTTAGTATGTATTTATTTCTACTTTTTCGTCCATGCTGTCTTAAAGGTTCATCTTGGATATGAAAATAGTTTGGGAAATAATCTCAAGGTCAATTTAGTAGAAGCTTTCTACCATTCACAGGATCTAAGTAGGAGAGCGCTCTGAGAGCACATACCTCTGCCCTGGCTATTGCCCCATCTCGTCTTGTTAAAAAACAGCCCACTGGTTTCTCTAGATCCACTCCAAAATTATAATTGCTTCTTCCTTGGGTCATGTCCCACCCCTCCACCAAATGTCATGGAAATTGGCTGCGTAATTTTTGTGTAATCCTGCCAGTTTACAGACACTCATGAACACATAACCTCTTAAAAGTGGACAGTGTTTTGCTTCACTAGCTCCTACTAGCTCCCTTGTATGATTTCTTTCAGTTGCCTTTTCCTTCGCCTTTTTATCACATTTTCAAGCCTAATTCACAAATATACTTTCAATCATGCAGCAGTACTTTCTTATACGTTAGATGGACGGATAAATGGTGAGAGAAATCAGGCCTAAAACAAATTATAAATTTAAGAATAATACGATCATATATTTATTCTAACAACATCGTATAATGTGCTACGCCTTTACTTTGCCCACTCCCTGTCATCAACTTGTTAATTATATTCAGCAAGTGGGACTTTGCGCCTGACAAAAGATTAGATGTTGTGCTTCTACAATGTCTGGACATGTATGTATACATGTATGCTTGAATGTGTGTGAGTGTGGTATGACAAGACATGCACCTTCATCCAGGTCAGATTCCAGCGGAGGTCTCTTGCCTGCCAGGGTTAATTTCTGGAGCAGGGGTGGAGCGCTGGATTTTAAAAACATCACTCAGGACTTCCTTCTTTATTTCTGTATCACTCCCTTTCTGCCGAGGCAAGGAAGAATGATTGATGAGATGAGTATTCAGCACATTGGGGCACCCAGGAGCGTCCACTCCGCCCGTCGCATACTGACACACACACACACACACACTTGCACTGATATGAGAGTAATTAACCTCAGACTGTGTTAACCCCTGCTGCCCATTAGAAGGACAACAGGATTGATGGGGCTCCCCCCCAGTCCTTCACAATCTCTACAGTTTGTGCAGGATTAGAACGCGCTGGATTGCTTAACCATTTCCCTTTAAAAATATACAGCTGCACCAGACTACACGTGTGTGTGGTAAGAGAATGTTCACAGTCAAAAGTGAGCAAAGAAAAACTCAAACAGTAGTCAAGCTAATTGATTTTTTTTTTAGGTTTTATAAATGATACATCCTTCATGTGATTTAATTCCACATACTCAATCTTCAGTTTCGCACATATTCCTGTGCAACCGCAAATAGAAACAGGAATGATCTCTGGAGGAAAAAAGTGGACCGTCAGTTCTCGGTCTGTCCTACTTTGTTGCTAATCTTACATTGTCTGCACCAGTTTGGGTCTTTTGCTTGGGGGTATTTAATATTGTCTGACCCCAGAAGAAACAGCTGACAACAGCACTGCTCACCTTGGAGTCACTTTCCACGTCAAACGTGAGTCAAACTAGTAATGCCAGTGTTGCAGTGAGATGTGGTTTTCATATTCATAAGATTTGCTTGCGAGGTCTCAACCAAATTTCCTGTAAATCTATCTAAAGCTGTTTTCAGACATGAAAATGTCCGGAAAATTGGAGTTTGCCTTTCACAAATGACGAACACAACAGGGGATTGTCCGAGTCAGTTCACACCAACAGGAAAATATCTGGAACATTCTGTGGCACTCGGGGTAGATCATGCATGAGGCAGGACCTGATAATAATTCCGCTGCTTTCTGTGAATTTTCCGGAGATTTTCCTGCTGTATTCTCACGCAGACATTTCCCTATTACTGCTAAAATTACCCTTGGCAGTGTTCTCTGATGGATACTGTTTCTGAATTACTTCAAACATCTACTTTACATTTCTGTACTGGAATTTTTTTTATTTTCTTAGCGGCTGACATACATATATACATTAATATCGATACATCTGCTACGAGCTGAGATTGGTCTATGAACTGCGTCAGCCCGGAAGATCTATTGGTCGAATTCCAATTGGGACCCCAAGCAGCCGATGGAAAAGCCTCTGTTGTGACTAATCTTCCCACTTAGGAGTGAGCTCCTAGTAGCAGTGTACAACGGTGACGGTCTCTTGTTGTTAAGGACACATATCGTTGAAATCACTGTTGACACGTTCATTTAAAATGGCCAGCTGCAGGGTTGTTTATCTAATTGGACATCTAGACACCACAAATAAAATTCATGGTCAGCCTCAGTTGATTTGTCTCATTTAGCGCCTCCTCCTCCCCTCCTCACCTCTGGCCCCCCTCTGTGACCTCTGTGACCCCCGGCTCCAGTGTGCAAAGCCCCCCAGATGAGGCCGGTGATTGGAACTGTTGTCATTGAGATATCACATGTGACATCTCCGTTGAAGTCGTGCGGCAGTAACAAGTGAGCACTGCCAGCGTTTAACAGACTTGACGAGCTACGAATCAACCGTCCTCATCCTGGTTGTGGGGTTTCGAGAGCTCATTTATTAGCACTATTGATGAAAATCAGTCAACATCAAGACTGTATTCCTTTTCCAAAAATCATTTCATCCGTTTTTCAATGACTGACAAAGACAGTTTGTTGGTGCCACTGCTACCTTTTATCACAAACCTAATTTTACGACTTGTTGTGAATCATGGAGATCAATAAACGCCAGAGATATTTCTTTAAAATGCCCTGACAGGCCATTACTTAAACGTTCTGCATTTAAAACAAAATCTGTTGGACATTAATATTTAAGGCGGTTTAATGAGGTTCCTGCTTAGGTTATTTGTATTTTATTGTTATTTCTTGAATCAGGATTCAGAATGTAGAAAGTAGAAACTAAGCAACACACTTTACACTGCAGTGTAATAAGGTTTGTGGCTCCAATCTGTTTGATAATAAAAACAATATTGCAGAATAGGTATAAACATTTTGTGACGGCTGTTAAAATATACATTTCTCTGTTTTTTATGACCAAGCTCATTACTTGTGTTTTACAGCTATACTTCACTTCATTTTTGCCATAGATTATTCTGAAGGTCATCTATGGAGGAAGTGGAAGTGCCAAGAGAGGTTACAATCGTAGTCCACAATTTAAAGTTTTAGTATTAAGTGATAAAATCACAGAACTAAAAAGGACGTATCTGATCAAATAAATTGTGTGGAAAAAATTTGATTTCTCCAGCAGAAATTTTATTTTATTTATTTTATAATTTAAGTACCTGGAGGTTAAGGTTGATTAATAATATTAACATTCTTGGATTTGGTTTTTCAAATTGAATTCAATAAATCATTCCATTGTCTTCGAAAAATACTTTAAAAGAAAAAAGACTGTTGATGCGTTCAAACTCAATGCAAAGAAGCGAGTAGGGCGACGCGGATAACACAAAACTTCACTTCACCTGCTGGAGTTGAAGTATTCGAACTATAGCGAAATATTGATGTGGCGCGATGAAAGCCAATTAGTGTTGAGATTTTCCTGTCATCCCTGACGTCTGCGTTCGAAAGAGAAAGGTGTTTATTCCCGCGAGTAAACGCAAAGGATCCTGTGGCCAAACTTGTGCCTGAAAATGTGCGATAGGTGTGAACGCACCAATACACTGTAATTTGTTTTCTAAATGAAAATGATTTAACCAGCATCTTTCTCTTTACCTTTTTAGGAACATTCCTTCATCATACAGTATAACGATGGTAATGCGGAGGTGGTGTCAATGTGGGTTTGTCGCTGCTTGGAGGACAGGCGAATTCAGCAGGTTCAGGGATACGTCTGACGTCCTCCTGCTGTAAGTTCGCCCACAATGGACCTGGACGTTTGATTCCAAACCTTGGACATTTACTGTTTCAAGGATCTTCTTCAGGATCAAGTATGTCCACTTGCACTGTACAAGTGACTCCGTGTACATGGACAAAAATCATAGTTTATGTGAGTTATTCTATATTTAACAGCCCTCGATAATGAAGAGCTCTCATCCTCTGAAGTGAATATGAATCTCTACATCCAATAAGTGCAGAATTATCTGTGCTGTCTTTCTAACGTGGATCTCCATCCGCAGCCTCATCCCCATGTTTTTTGGGGAGAATACAGAAATGCAGAGAGAGTTTCACGGTGTGACGGATAGAGATTAATCATCCTCATTCAAAGGATCAGTGACAAAGAACAACTTAAAAGCACTGCAATATGCTGGCAGAGTTGTGATCTGCTTTGTAAGAGTGGCGTCTCTAATAACCGTCTTGTGCTTTACTGTTGACAGCCCTCTAATGAATGTTATGGTTTTTGCCTGTGAGTAAATGCCCATGTGTGTGCCTGGTTTTCCACCGGTGTAATTTATTACCTCAGCAAAATTTTGGTATCCCCGTACTAGCAAAACCCTACTCCAAAAAGAAGCTGTTTTCAAATCCCGGACAAAGCAAGTTTATTTGCAGGCCTCTGTTTCGATAATTGCCTTACAGAGGGATGAAAATACATTTATAATAAGACATAATAGACACAAAAACATTAAAATTGTATTTAAACGACAATGAAAACAAGTTGCTTCGAAGTGCTTCACCGGGACAAAAAATAAATCAAACTTTTAAAATAAAACTATTAGAAACACGTTGAAATTGCATTTGAAAACAAAAGAAAATAAGTAGTTATAAGATTAAAGAGAGGCTATGAGAGGTTAGTGAGTAATTTATTGGTATAAGCCACAGCAAACTGTTTTAAGCCTTCAGACCTCAGCTTCTCAGGAAGCTTGTTCCACAAGTGGAACGCAGAAAAACTGAAAGATGCTTCACTTCACTTTGTTCAGATTCTGGTAACACAGAGCAAAACCTTCCCCAGGTGACCTGTCACCTGAGGGGTCTGGATGCTGCCAAACGTACAAATATATGAGAGATGTATTTAGGCCCGAGACCATTTAGTGTTTTATAGACACGTAATGGCATTTTAAAGTCTGTCCTTTAACTCACAGAAAGCCACTGCAGTGATTTAAAGAGCGGGGACACTGGTGGCAGCTCTGTGGATGAGCTGTAAGACCTGTGAAGGCACCGCGACAAAAGTCGAGTCTGATGAAAATATATCAGGCAGTGTGTTTTTTTCTGTTCTGAAATTTAGACAGAATCAACATCTTTGATGATTTTAGCGTCACAGATTTAAAGTGAGCACTGACACCAGCTAAATTGTGTGTGTGTTTAGTCTAGAACGTTTGTATCCTGTTATTCCCGAACCTTGTAAGGTTGTGGGTTAATTGAATAGACAACAAGAAGTCTGCAGTACCAGTGAGTCTAATGCAGCAACGCAGTATTACAGTGGAACTAAATATTGAAACGTTTTTTTAAATATTTATTCTCAAGCTCACAGACTGAGCAATTTATCAATGCATTGTTCACAGTCATCGGGAAGAACCAGGGTTTCTTTTTTTAACCAGTTGTTAACTCTTTTATTTCCATTTGCACAGTCATGCCTGACATTGAATGCAGCTGAATGAACTGTTAGATCTGTTTGAATCTGATGGAACGAATCTCCACCTCCATTCAGCAGCTATTTGTTTGTTTTATTAAACCATTAGGAATAAGAGAAAGTACAGACAGCTGGAAGCAAACCAGGAAATGTAACCCACCCTCCGCTTAACCCATTTTTCATTTTAAGTTACTGTTTTGTCCACATAATGAAAATAATTGACTGTGTCATCATACAGAAATTATGTAATTTTACTCTATTGCCCAATGAGATCACTTTATATATTGTCGAGGGGAAAACATTAATGTTCGTGCTAATAACACCAAAGATCACTGACGGGCCAAATGGTGAATTCTATGGATTTCACGTGACTGAGGGCAAACATAATGGCTGGAGTGACTAAAAATGAATTGATTTGACCAGGTGTTTACGTGCACCTGGTGAGTGCAGAGCTTAAGTGCAATTAAATCCCATTACTTCCACAAAGGCACAGTAAACACGTATAGCGTGAGCATCGCTGAAAGCCAATCTAACGGCCGTGCATTAGGGCGCAGCGGAAAAAGGCTTACAGCTCCATTTTTTTGTGATGCGTAGTCTCTTTAGTGACCTGTTAGATGTGGTTCTGTCCTCCGTTATGGTGAGGCGACACATGGACGGTAGAGTTTAATCTCCGGCCTTTGAGTGAGAACACATCTGGTGTTCAAACTAATAATTTCATAATTTGGGGATGTAGTCTAGAGTGGTTTCATTGTTCAAATAATTTTGCATTTTATTTCGGGGGGGGGGGGGGGGGGGGGGGGTTTATTCATTTTCAAAAATTTCCTTTTTTAAATGACCCAACTCTTCAAAGGAAATGGAAAAAATTCTGTCTGCCCGGGGGTAACTCCATGATGTGTCCCAGCTCCGTACTACAGACCAAATCTAAGCGTGATCTAAGTAGAAATTGCATCTATATATGCATACAGCATTTTATGGTATTATCCTACAATGCAATGTGAAAAAAACTAATAGAAACAATACTAAGTTGACAAAAAACGTTACAATATTTGAAAGTTTTGGAAAAAGCATGTTTTGTCAAAACACTTTCTCAGGCCGAGAATGATATTTTTCACTTTGGACAAACATGATGCGTCCTGTTGAAGATTAGTAAATGTACCTTTAATGGATCGTTTACATCACAGTTTTATCATCATCCGTCTACTGTACGTACGTTGTGTTTTTGGGACACAGCAAACCAATCCTCCTTATTGGTCAGATTAGTTTAACGGGTTACTCTGTCGGAGGGAAATGCCTACTGGTTGAGCTCAGAATTCAAAGACGAGATGTCGCGTTGGATTTAATATCTGATCCCAGATGACATTAAGTTAATATAATTTAATTGAGTCCTTTCCCACATCCAGCAGGTCATTATTTTTTATAATACATATCACTGATTTTAATGTTCTTCATTCTGTGTTACAGCAGTTCGAGTTTGTTTTTGCAGACGTCAACATCCCTCTCGTATTCACATGTTTCATTAGTGCCATTATTTGCCTGAGGCGCAATGTTTTCGGGGGGTTTTTTACGTTTTTGTACATATACTTCTGGGATGGACATCTGTGCAAGATGTCGATATTAATAATCACTTTGATGATTGATGATCTTCAAAATTTGAAGATTCTCCTGTTACTTAAGTACATCCGTGTGGATTTTTCCCATAGATGCGCAACAACTAGAATATGTACTCTGCATTTTACTACATATATTGTTAGTAAATTCATCTAACTGGTAAATTTCTATCACACTGTCAACACATCTGTGAGACAGCTGCCTGATATTTAGTTTGCATTAAATGTAACCGAAACTATAAATACATTGCAGTCTGGTAATCGGATCACACAAACATTTTTATTAGAAGGATACGCCCCTTCAGATGAACCATCTCGTTTTCAAGGGTTGTCCTGAAATTAGTGGGAAATAAGAAATGTTTGTGATGTGGCCACTGGCTACAGATAACTCAAGGCAAAATGTCTCAGACAAACCAAAAATATAAAGCTTTTTTGTTTTCTGATCAGATTCTGAACTCTGACACGTCTTTTTTTTTTTTTTTTGGCCTTGTTTGGCCTGATATTAAAATCTGCCTCATCAATGGGAATATTTATTATTCTTATTTCTACCATCAGTCTGCTCACAACAGAGATCGCCTCTCGTGACTTTGCCCCTGTTATTACCTGTTTCTGCCCAAACCACAAATCATTAAGTCAGTGATGGGACTCAGCAGAAATGTCAGTGCTGCGATGTGACTGGCTGATTGTGGCCTTTTCTGTAATGGTATGTGTTGGCACATATTCCAACCTGCACAAATACAATAAAATGTGTTTAAACATAATTTGCGTAAGTTTGAGATTCTTTTGTTCACTTTTAAAAGATAATTCACGTCCCTTACACAGTCTAGCTGCTAATGATTTTATTTTCCTTTGATCGTTTAATCTGCTTTTCTGTCACTCAAGAGTATTACTGCTCTTGTGTTCATCTTAATCACTTTCAGGCTTCTCTTCTTGTACATGAAGTTATGACTAATTAGCTCCATACTTTCCATATTTTACTAGCTAACTTGGCTGTCTGTCTACCTCACTGTGTGTTCACTGTCGACATGTTCTTTGTAGAAGTGATGTTGAGAGGGAGAAGCCGCCGCCGCCTTGCCGACCCTAAAAACCGTGACCGTCATCATCTGCAGCGGTCAGTTTGAAGCTCAGGTATCAGTATTGTAACAGTTCAACACCGACACAAACAACCGTCTCAAGAATGACCGTACAGTAAAGTCAGCACCTCGATGAGACACTGTCATTATAACCTTCCTGAAGGTGGGATTCATTGCAGTACTGTTTTATTGGACTGCATTAGTTTTAGCTTTTTGGGCCAATAAACTGGCAACCGAGTTTAAAGTACAAACATCCAGAAAAGTTTGAAGAAAAATCTTTTTTATTATTTAAAAAAATGATATTAACAAGCCTCAGGGCGCATTTGGACATTGGCCACAGCTAACAGGGCTGAAAGTATGTAGAAAATGATAGTGCCTTTATTAGTAGTTTGACCTTTATGTGTGTTGGTGTAAAAACGACCCAAACCTGTAAGCACCTAGCTGTCATTAGTACCGTGACAATTTGCATTTCATAATTAATCTTAGTCAACCTTTAATTAATGTCAGCCTTGTTCTTTGTTATTAATTTGTGCATTAGCCTGTGGGAAGTAGTTCAAAGTACACAAATACAGTCCAAGTGGAAGACTGTGTTGTTATTTTATTTCTCTTAAAGCATCAAGGACACGCAGTGTTTTTGTTTTTCCCAAGTGTATATACACTCGAAAAGCAAAGCGCTATTATAACTCGGCACATATTAGGACACGCTGCCAAACCTTAAGCTCCCGATGTTGAATTTCATTACCTCCGAATCATTAAGTGCATACATTTGCCAGTCAATTAGATTTTATTAAAAGTGCTAAGGTAAAACACTGACATTCTGATAACACGATTTCAACCCTGAAAGCCATCGGCTACTTGCAGTCATTTAACAAAACGCACAACTCATCCCTGCCACAGCGTCACATGCGGAACTCGACCTCGTCCTGGTGATGTCCATACGAGCCCTGATTTTAATACAAAGATGTCGTACCACTAAATTATTCATGTTCATAATGCGATATTTTCATCAAAATTCCACAGCTGCCAAAATGAGCCAGGCAATAGTTTGAGGGTTAATGCATTTATTTAGTCTTTAAATGATAAGAATGTCCAGACATAAAGACGAATGAATGTGGCTAATCTTAATATGACCAGATATATGCTTTGAAATTGTCTCCCAAATACACTAAATGTTTCAAAAATGCAGCATTACAACCCAGAACAAATTGAATCTTTCTGTTTAATTCATGTGGCATTTCCTTTTTATATAAAAGTCCCTTTCAGTCCGTTTCAGAGAGAAAATATCGCCCAGCAATCACCAAGTGACGGAATCCACTTAACTCTTGACGTTTGTCAGCGCCACTTTGGTCCAAACCAGAGGTCCAGACTGAAATATATTGGCAACAGTTCCAATGGGACTTTTAATACACACATTCAAGTTCCCCTTAGGATGAATAGTGCTCATTGTGGTGAGCCGCTGACTTTTCCTCATCATCAGGTCAACATTACATTTTTCTCCTGGTTGAACATTGGACAGAGCCTCCAGTCTTATGCTAAGCTAGGCTAAACCCTACCCAGGGTAGCACTTTCTGATAAGGGACCATTGATAAAGGGTTTCTGAGAAGTAACTAATGGACATGTATATATATGTATATATAGAGAGAGAGATACACACACATATTTTATATAATTGTATAGCTATTAATAAGGGCAGTAAGGGTTGCCAGGTCATGGAAGATCCTTAAGGGGGGTAGTCTGCAGATGTAAATATCACCAAGCTGTTCACAAACAGATTTTAGTCCAGACGTCCTGCTTCACATTTCCAGTGGTCATACAGTTCAGAGAAGGTCACTGAAAGGAGAAGCAACATGTTGGTGCCACAGGAGAGAGGAGGATCTTTTACAACCTGTAGACGCAGATTATGAAACTGTGAAGGTGCGTAGAGAAAGGGCAAAGAGACTGGAGCGATAGAAACTCCAGCTTCAGCTTATTTTCACACCAGTGTTAAGCTTGTGGCCCTCAACAGGATCCATCATCATCCAAACATATTACAAAGGACATTTGTATAAGACGGGAAAGAAGCCAAAATAAATGTAAAAAGTTTTAACCATTCATTGGGGCCCTTCACACGTCAGACCTCCTCTGTACAAGCTTGAGTTCTGCCTCCTGAAACCTTTTAAATGGCACATTTACAATGTGGTTCTGTCTTCAACTCTACACTAAACACAGAAACTTGATTGATGGTTAATCTGTTCATCTCACTCTTGAAATCAAAGCTGTCAATGTTGACATGAATGTTAATTTCCAGTTAAATCCGGTTGTATTTATTTTTTTAAAGGTGCTTCTTAATATTTACACCACCGAGTAGAAGTTACTGACATTTAATCAGCAAACTTTGACATTCACCACTGTGTGAATAAAGATAAAACAAAACCTCCTTTCACTGTTTGAACCTCCCAAAGGAGAGGAAAGCTGCATTCACCAAAGACGCCCGAGTTTAAATTAAATGACACAAACAAATCTTATATTCGTCCGTGTCCTCTCGGGTCCTCCATACAGACGTGTAGCCTTCGCAGCTTGCTTAATGTTGGTCTCACTTTGTTCTGCAGTCAGTCACCCTGTATAACGTTATTTACAATGCAAGGCATTGACAGACAACCTTATTATTTAATCATTATGTCGTCATGTGCGACATGAAGGTATTACAGGGACCTGACACTCAATGTCAGTCAGTCTGCGTCGTGTTGTGTGTATTATCAACTTTTTCAAAGGCAGCGCCGAAGGAGAACTGGTGTTTGATTTGAATACTTGTTGATATTATATAATTATGCGAAAAATGTATTTGAACATTAAATGAAAGCCGGCTTAAGCAGAATGATCTTGTGATTGAGGTTCACTTCCCTGATCCTCGCGCTGTGGCGGATATTTTACCTGATACGTGCCCCCCTTTAACACCGCAACATAATACGAGAAATAGTCTCCCGAGCCAGAACACTGCTCGCCCTTGTAATTGGGTTTCTATGAAGAGTGTTTCCTGATTGAGAAAGTTGATCAGAGGTCGATAATGTGCAGGGTTGATCCAGTACAGCATCATTCAAAAAACCTTCACTCTGACCCCAACCATGCAGTTAATCGTTTTGCTAATCTCACATTTACTGTGGTATTTGGACACCTACTGGTGGACCAGTAACAGCTATGACGGCCATTAAAGGCTCTTGAGAAGTTGAGATAGCGCAGCAAAAGTCCTCAATACGGTTCCTTCAAGAGGGAACATCTGTAAATGTTTTTAATTTTCTGAATCAGACAATCCTCAAGTAAAATTAGCCGGATTGTTGTCTGTATCGACTCACATCCATTCTGCTAACTGTTCCACTGCCACTTGTCTGGGTATAGCTTCAGAAATCCTGAACGTTCAGTTTCATACTTTCATGCCTTCTTCACTGTATATGTCGGCAAATGTGTGGCTCTATAAGTTCACTATCAACCAAATCTTGCTTGGAATTGCTTTACCAAGAAGGATAGCACTGATATAAAAGGGAACAAAATGTCAGTATTTTTTCCTCTATAATATTATCATGTTTACCATCCTAGAATGCTAACTAAGTGTAAAAACTGAAAAGTCATTAGAATTCACCACTGGGGACCATGAATGTCTGCACACATATTTGTGCCGATCCTTCCAATAGTTGTAGGAAGGAAATCACAGCTCCCACACAACACCGTAAAGCTAGACTAAAAAACAGTGAGGATCCGACCTGAAGGAGGAATTTGAAGAACAGCTTGAGTGCACTGCTTTAGAGGGGTGTCAGACTCTCCCAAGGTTGAACCAAACTGAAATATCCCAACAATTGTTAAATGGATTGTTGAACTAAATGATGTCAACACACTCATTGTCCTCAGCAGATGAATCCTGTTGATTCCTGTGCTTTTTCTCCAGCGCCATGAGTGAAATATGTCCAGAGCTGTCGGTCGGTTCTCCATCAAATCTGATGTAGACGTTCATTGTCTTTGGAGACTCTTGGTGATCTCCTGACTTCTCCTCCGACCCAAGTGGCAACCCACCTCGACGTCACCCATTGGTTTCTCACCTCCGTTTTGAAGCCTTGAGTTTAGCATTTTGGCCAGCGCCATCTTGTGTTTTTGGAAACCAGAAGTAACCATATTGTGAGGATCCGCGGATTGGCCTGACTGAGGACCCTTGCCACCTGCACCCATTGGCTGGTACTAGCTGTCAATCACATGGTATCCACACCCCACCCCCAGCACTCTCATAATTTTATCATAATTATGAGACTGTTATTCACTTCACAGCATGATGACATAAACATCATGCTGTACTGAAGGATACCTGAAACTGGAGATTGAGACGATAAACTCCGGCTTCAGGCACTTCCACATTGGCTTCACTTTCCGGACTTGGAATCTATACGTCCATTTTTATTTACACTCCACACCCTGACTACTGACCACTATCCCTCCATTGTGGCTCTGAAACGAACGGTCTGGCACAGTGAGGTAACTTTCTACTAAACCTCGGAAGACACCCACTTGATCCGACTAACTGCTGTTGAAATACATGGCATGTTGGTTTTCACCCTCAACTCTTTCACTGGAACAGCAAATACAGAGTCAAATAACTGTCCGCGGTGCATGTGAGTATGTTTTTAAGATGGTCCTTTAGCTTTTTATTGGGTTTATATTTCATAATAACCATTTGTATAATAACCAATGCCCATTTAGAATTTAAACTTTAAACATACTGTTTGAAGCAAAGGTTGATCAATCAATAACTTTCTTTGCCCAAAGAAATTTGCTGTAAAACAGATTAGATCAAAAGAAATTTATGTTAAATTGGACGGTTCGGTGCTTTATGAGTTGACCCTGTGCAGCTAGAATACAGTTCACAATGCAGGCCACGAGCAAATGACATTGGTGAAACATCCTTTAAAAACAAAATCGCAAATGCTTTTCTGCAGGTGGAGGTTTGGCGAGGACAAAATATAAATATAATAATAAAGAAATCAGTCATATTTTCTGTCAGCTGCTCGTGATGTGATGGAGCCGGTTCCCCCTCTCGTGCAGATGGAGGCACCGGATGATGTATGTCTGTGCTCCGTCGTGACCTACAGCGATAATATGTCCGCAATGGAAACGGCGACGCTCCATGATCTCGTCTGGCGGGATATTGAGCGCGCGTTGTGCGGAGATGCGTCTTCATTTCCCGGCACGTCCACGTTGCCAATTCTCTTCCCACCGACCGAGCTGCGTCTCCGCTTCGTATCGGACCATGACCTTTTTCTGTTTTTTTCTTTTTTTCATTTTTTTTTTCTTCTCTCTTCCAGCTCGGTCCGACTTGATTGGCGCGTCGGGCGGGACAATGAGTGGCCGCATCCAGTGCACAGCCACCAGCCACGCCCCTTTATCAGTGTCCTGTAATTAAAATGTCACCGTTTCATTTTCGAGCCCATCGCTTTCCCTCTCGGAGGCCCCCCCCCCCCAATAAAAAGTGCAATCGAAGTGCTCTTTTCACTGGAGAGAGAGAGAGAGAGAGAGAGAAAGAGAAAGAAAGAAAGAGAGAGAGAAAGAGAGAGAAAGAGAGGGAGAGAGAGAGAGAGAAAGAAAGAAAGGGAGAGAGGGAGAGAGGGAGAGAGAGAGATAGAGAGGGAGAAAGAGAAAGAAAGAAAGGGAGAGAGAGAGAGAGGGAGAGAGAGAGATAGAGAGGGAGAAAGAGAAAGAAAGAAAGGGAGAGAGGGAGAGAGAGAGAGAGAAAGAGAAAGAAAGAAAGGGAGAGAGAGAGAGAGAGAGAGAAAGAAAAAGAAAGGGAGAGAGAGGGAGATTAAGAGAGAGAAAGAGAGAGAGAAAGAGAAAGAAAGAAAGGGAGAGAGGGAGAGAGAAAGAGAGGGAGAGAGAGAGGGAGAGAGAGAGAGAGAGGGAGAGAGAGAGAGAGAGAAAGAGAGAGAGAGAGAGAGAGGGAGAGGGAGAGAGAGAGAGAGAGAGTTAGGTGCGCCGAGCAGCTCGAGGGATCAATAGGCCCTTTAGTCCGAGAGCACGATTGATCGGTCTCTAAAATGGGATTTATAGGGGTCATGGTTTTATATGCTGCTGATACAACTGTTAATTATGAAACATTTGGCCTCTTATTAAACCCGTCCTGATTGCAGGGGCTTGATGTATGTTTCTCGTTGAGCCTGCATCGAGTGTGACGACATGCGCGCGTTTGTGGAACAATCGGCCTGGAACAACGAGACCCAACAGAAATATGATCCTGATTCAGGGTCTGGACTCGAATCAACGACTGCTGTCGTCAAAACACACACTGCCCCCGGAAGGTTTACTATTATGTATTATATATATTTTTACATAGCTGCGTAGTTTTTTGTTTCTTACAGATGTTCTAACAGAAACAAAAACACCTTTCTTATTGTTTATGAGTGTTTTAGAGGTGATTAAATTAGAGGCTTGGACTTGATCCGTGGTCCATTACGATGCTGTCACGATTATTGACGTTTAGCCTGCAGATAAGTCCAGATAATAAAATGACTTGTTGAATACATGAAGTTTTCACACAAAATCCAACAGAGAAATTCTTTGACACTGGGACAGAGAAAACAGATCAAATAAAACAAATTTAAAAAGAAGAAGAAAATGTCTGATAATCTTGCTTTTACAAGTAAAAGATTCGATTCAGTCGCATATTTGCTTAAGCAAGTGAAAGGAAACTTCTTTTTTTTTTTTTAAATCTCCTCTGGAGGATTTTTTAAAAAAATTTCTAATTAGTGTGAAGCATACGAAAAAAAGGAAAACAGACAAATGTGATAAAGACACGGAAATAAAAAAAAGGTAAAGGACGGAGGGGATGTGAAAGGGCAGCGAGGAAGAAGAGGAGGAGACTGATGGAAACATCACTCCGATTTTATTAAGAACATGAACACTATGTCAAGCTTATAGAGCGTTGATGGGTGTAAGTCATTTTCTGTTATGACTTTCATAGTAGTATTTTTTTGTTTTTTGTTTGTTTGTTTAAAGGTGTGAGATGAGAATCAAACGTCACTTCCGGTCGCCGTGTCGAGTCAGCCGCCGGGGTCCGCGGGTTCGAGCCGGTGAGCCGGGGACTCCCAAAGTTCCAAGCCTGGCGCGCATGAATATTTCAGGTGAAAGGGTTTGTTGGAACAATGGAGCTCGTCCCAGTGAGGCCCGACTCGTTTGTGTCCAGCGCGGATAATAATGAATCCGCCGCCGCAACAGTCTAATTAAAACCCCCGCGCCGCTGCTCGCGCCACGTCGGCTCGCGTTTCCCGCGGAAGAAGCACAGCGACAATGGGCCGCATTCAAGTCGGCGGCGTAAATAATTAAAAGGAGAGGAATAATTACAGTATAAAATTGTAATTATTGGCGGCGGCTGCAGGGGGGGGGGGGGGGGGGGGGGGGGGGCTCTCGACGCCGAAAGAGGAGAGGACGCGCTTAGGATCAGGTTTAGCATCAATATTGCAGGGAGGTAAAACTGGGCTGCACACACAGGTGGATGGTGGTGCTTCATGTGCACACGCATCTCACACTCTTCTCACACACACACACACACACACACACACACACACATATCATCATCTTCATCATCATCTTTAGTGAAGTGTATCCTTCTTAGTTTATCTCAAACTGCCTTAAACCTTAATTTGTGTGGTTTCTCTTATTTGACAAATACATGTGTTAAACTTGTGGTATTAGCTCAGTTTGAATGCAGGGCCGGTCTAACAATTTCTGGGGGCCCCACTGACACACTGCTTTAGTCCGTTTCTCAGTATGGCTACTTCCTGATTTTTTAACACTTACACTTTAGTGTTCACCTTAATGGTGTTACCTAATTTGTTTAAGCTTCTGGACGTTCATTTCTGAGGTCAGGTTTCCATGAGATTTGGTGAAATAAAGAAAGGAAAAAAAGAATTTCACATGTTTCTTTAGATAATGTACCTCAACGTAGGAGGAGAATGAAACTTGTTGTCACAGACCCTCAGCTGACATCGGGGCTGGTGATGGTTCGGTGCAGCCTGAAACTGTTGCCTGACAAAGGGTCTGAGGCTGAAATGTTGCTTTTAGAAAACTTAGTCCTGACAATGTGCTTTCATCCTAAATATTGTGTTATAATAACTTGTAATGGTTAACTCCCGGAACAGCTCACAGGACAGAAGCATGTCCTTTTGAGATGTGTATTAAAGGTTTGGTGCAGCTTCTAGTACACATCGCAGTTTGGGTTAGAATACTTAGTTAAGTGCTCCGGGACGTACATCCGGCCATGAAAAGGAGGAGAAGTTTTATTTTAAGTGCTGCTTTAATATGTAGATTGAGAATCTTGGATGATACATAACTTGCATTAACCAGACATCATCTTTCAGCATTTATGCGGCTTGCACCAGGTTACACTCTTGGTGGGGAAAGGGAGCAGGTGGAGTCATGTGAAAGATTTTATAGGTATTTTTTTTAAATTTTAAATTTTATTATTTTATTGTTTATTCCCAAGTCTTTAGTCTGCTGCAGGTTTCAATACCTGTATCTGCACTTTACATTCTAGCTTTGTAAAACCATTGATTGGGTTATTAATAATAAATTAAGGTTATTATGGCAACCAATAGGTTTGACTGCATGTGGCTCCATAATATTTTCGTTTTGCATTGGCAGATCATTTTGTCTGTCTGTCTGTCTGTCTGTGTGTGTGTGCGTGTGTGTGTGTGTGTGTGTGTGTGTGTGTGTGTGTGTCTGTGTGTCTGTGTCTGTGTGTCTGTGTGTGTGTGTCTGTGTCTGTGTGTCTGTGTGTGTGTGTGTGTGTGTGTGTGTCAGAGAGAGAGAGTGAGTGAGTGAGTGAGTGAGTGACAGTCTTGCCTGAGGCATCACCATCAGCTCATCCCAGATTCACTTCATTCTCGTTGAAAACCGTAAAAACAAACGCCTCAAAAATATTTGACTGACGAACAAAAGCTTCCAAATCCAACCCGTCTTTTATTTTTTTCTTTATTGCTATTATTATTATTATTATTATTATTATTATTTAATCCTCCATATCGTCTATTCTCCCTCTATCGCGGAGGCCTCCGATTGATCCGTGTGGCCGGTGTGGAAGCCTAACAGATGGTCGTGTAACTTGATAAATGAGCCCGGGCCTTTTGTCATTCCTCTTGCCCTCCAACGTGCCACTCGCGCCCGCAGCCTCTTGTTTTGTCAGTTCGCTCCTGCTGCGGTGGAAATAATCCTTGATAATTCACAGTGTGTGCAATGATACAGGCCAGTGTTGTGGTTCCCCTAGAGGCTCCATCCCTGACGGGGTCCGGGAGGGAGGAGGGGCTCACTATTGGACCTCTCTTAGTTTTAATTCATGTATATATATTTGGTAAATTTGGTATATTGAATTCGGATTTTTATGTATTGCTCAAAGCTTATATGATGTTGCTCTTCTCTTAATTCTTAATTATTGCCTAATAACTAAAAATGATTCACCATTTGGGGTCAGCGGGGCCCTAATTGGCTGTGAAGTTTCTTTCTTTTTTTCTGATCATGTTTGTGCGTCAACTTGTAAATTAAAACCGGCGTGTAGTATAGCTCCGCACTTGTGTGTGTGTGTGTGTGTGTGTGTGTGAGAGAGAGAGAGAGAGAGAGAGAGAGAGAGAGAGAGAGATTGTGTGTGAGGGAGGGATAGAGAGAGAGAGAGAGAGAGAGAGAGAGAGGTGCCATGTGCTCAGTGTCTACTCTCCATTTAGCTCCCCGGGCTCCGACAGGATGGAGGTCCTGTCCGCTGCTGCCTCGCACTGACACCGACTGAAGACTCTCCTCACCCCGCCTCGCCTCGTGCCGTCGTCCCTCTCCACAACCTCTGGGCCTTGAACTCACGTCTCTCTTTATAGTGTTTATTATTTGGTTTTTTTTCTCCATCAATCCATCTCAGCTGGAGTGTGTCGTCTTTTTCGGAGAGAAAGGTATGTACTTCAGTTTTTAAGTAATTCGTGTAGTAATTACTTCATGTCTCTCCAATCTCTTATTTGACTGTGATCGCCACCCGTCCGACGTGGGTCTCACCATCTGTTTTCCAATACTTGGTACTCTCGCGTTAGTCGTGGAGGTGAGACGACGAAGCGGCCGCGGGCTGTTCCTCTCTGCGGCCTCCCCCCCGCCGGTGATGCACCGGAGGAGAGAAGTAAGTATATGTGCAGGTGAACGTGAGATTGGCCCGCGTCCTGCACTTAACTGCCGAGACAACTGGCTGAGGATAATCTGCGCAGAAGCTTTAATTATATATAGGGCTGATGGTCTTTTATTAACAATGCGAAGACGCACGCCTGGATCTGTGTAATGACCGAGGAAGCGGCTTACGCGTGTTCTTTTGCTCCGCGCTAAGCGCATTTGGTGCAGCTCAGGCGGCATTTCCCTTCTGCCCTGATCCGCGCGTAAGGATCTTACGGGACTCTTAAGCGGTCGCTCCATACGTGCTGAGCTGATTTGGAGATAAGAGGCGCAGCAGCAGAAGATCCACCTCCGCGCGCTGCGGGGAACCCGGATAACCTGAGAGAGGAGGAGGAGGAGGAGGAGGAAGAGGAAGAGGCCTTGACGCACGGAGGAGCGACACGACACGAGAAATAATTCTAGAGCGCGACTGATCGATTTCACTTCTCACTGTAACCTCCCGAAAAAAGCCCGATGTTAGTTACATTTGGTAATTTATTTTAAAAATAATTATAATTCTATATTTATTATTAATTGTTATTATATACTGTGACTCAACATCGATAGACTTGATGCCTTTTTAAATGCGATTATTATTGTTATAATAATCGCATTTATAATTGGCTCATTATTATAATAATTGTTAAGGATTATTTTAGGTAATTGTCTCCATTTACTTGATGTTTAGAAAACATGATACTTTCCTCATTTTGATTTCGATTTTTGGATTCACTGTGTTTGTTCTCCAATTCTTTCCTATTTGGGATGTTTTGTTCGGAGCGATTTTTATTCTCACAAACTGAATAATTTCAAGCTGTTTGCAGGGACACGGTGGTGGTTGTGGTTTCTGAACAGGCCTCCGGTATTAATCCACTCTTCTCCTTGGCCGACAGGCTTCCAGGGATGGAGTCGATGCCCGGACAGCTTCGAGAAGCGGGACGAGACGCCGGCTCCTCCCCGAGTTCGAAGCGGGACGCGCAGAGCTTCTCCAGCCCGAGCCCCCTCAAGCCCAACCAAGTGAGCGAGACCTCCCTGTACGGGGTGCCCATCGTGTGCCTGGTCATCGACGGCAAGGAGAGACTCTGCCTGGCGCAGATCTCCAACACGCTGCTGAAGAGCTACAGCTACAACGAGATACACAACCGGCGGGTCGCGCTGGGCATCACCTGTGTGCAGTGCACCCCCGTGCAGCTCGAGCTGCTGCGGCGCGCCGGCGCCATGCCCATCTCCTCCCGGCGCTGCGGCATGATCACCAAGCGGGAGGCCGAGAGGCTCTGCAAGTCCTTCCTGGGGGCGCACAGCCCCCCGAAGCTGCCCGAAAATTTCGCGTTCGACGTGACCCACGACTGCGCCTGGGGCTCCAGGGGCAGCTTCATCCCCGCCAGGTACAACAGCTCCAGGGCGAAGTGCATCAAGTGCAGCTTCTGCAACATGTATTTCTCCCCGAACAAGTTCATCTTCCACTCCCATCGCACCCCGGAGTCCAAGTACCTGCAGCCGGACGCGGCCAACTTCAACTCGTGGCGACGCCACTTGAAACTGACCGAGAAGAAATCGGCCGACGACGTGAACCACGCGTGGGAGGATGTAAAGGCCATGTTCAACGGGGGCAGTAGAAAGAGGACTCTGCCCATGAGCGGCTCGGGGATGTCGTCGTCGATGAAATCGCAGGCCTCGTCCAGCTTGGCCCGAACCACTTCCCCCGAGGTCCCTCACAAAACTTTGCGGTGCGACGAGGACCAGGGGAACAGCAGCAACCTGAGTTTGGCGAGTGGCGCACGGAGCTACCCGGTCATCCCAGTGCCCAGCAAGAGCTTCGGCATGCTTCAGAAAATCCCCCCGCCTCTGTTTCCCCACCACCCCTACGGCTTCCCCAGCTATGGACTGTGTCCGAAAAAGGGCGACGGTGTGTCCGATGCGAACAAAGCCAACGTGTCGGGCATGTTTTGGCCTGGCGCAAAGGACGCCCTCTACCCTGCGTTCCCCATGTTCTGGCCTGCGCCCGGCGGCCTCTCCATGCCGCCCTACCCGGGCTCTCCGCCCAAACTGGCCCCCGAGCTGCCAGGCGTCCGGCAGAGTGAGCTCGACACGTCAGACCAAATCGACCGGGGCGCGAACACACCCAAAGACGCCCCCCACCTCCCCCACCACCTGCAGGACGGCGGGGAGCGCTGCGCCAGCTCGCAGTCCTCCTCCGCCAGGAACGACGAGGACAAGTCCGGGGACGAGAGCTCCCCGAGGAAAATCAGCTACATATCCGCCTTCAGGCCCGTGGTCAAAGACGCGGAGGCCATCGCCAAACTCTACGGCAACCGGGACAGCTACGGCGCGCGCCCCGGCTACCTGTCCCCGGATTTTATCAGCGAGAGCTCCAGTTACAGATCCGCGTCGCCGGACCGGGACAGCGCGGTGGACGAGGACGACGACGACGACCCGGACGTGGATGTGGAGTCCAGTCGGGGACACGACGACGAGGACGAGGAGCCGATCCGGATCTCGCCGGGAGGGGACCGCCGTGACTCCCCGGTGCCGGACCGGGTCCCCTCGGGTGCCGAGCAGAGCCCGGAGACAGACGACTCCAGCCCCGGCGCAGCAGCATCTGCAGCATCAGCAGCAGCATCAGCATCTGCAGCATCATCATCCTCACCGGAGGACTCCGCACACACTGGGTCATCAGACGAGGACAGGCAGACGCGTAATGGCTCTCCTGCTCTTCATGAAGTAAGATTAGATTAAATGAAACTTTAATGATCCCCGTGGGGGCAGTTGAATTGTTGCAGTGTCGGAGAAACAAGATAAGAGTTTATTGGACGAGAGGAGGCCGATCAAAATGTAATCAACATCGAGTGGGAAAGATAATGCTATTTGATTGGCATGTGTCATGAATACATGTGTCAGTCGACTGGCCGAAGTGCCGTCGAGCAAGGCAACGGGGCCTCCGCTGACCTCTGACACGTCAACCGCGTTCCACTCTCAAAGCTGCAATTTTTCAATCAGGCTAAATTAAACTACAACACCTTTGATTTATTTCTGATTAATTCCCCTTGAAACGCTGCCGTGTTCCCCTTCAGACATGAGACATTTTACCTCCAAATTAGTAGTTGTTTTTTTTAAAAACCCTTTAATTTAGCAATCGGTTCAGCGTCTTCTCGACAAATTGCCTGGTCGTGGGAGAAGCGAGGCCGCCAATTACATGAATGACACGTGATTGCTGCGCGGTATTTCACCGCCATTGTGTGCCTCGTTCCGCAGGTGTGCGCTCGTGAAAGGGAGAAGGAGCCCTCGTCTTTTGGGTCGAGACTGTCGAGCAGCCCCCGCAGATCCAATGGTAATTATTTCCACCAATTACAGGTTCGGTTATTATTGATGCAAATTGGGGCGTTTTCGTCTTCTCTTTTTTTTTGTTGTTGTTGTTGTTGAAACTGAAAATATTTGCGCCTGTTTTAATGCTCAGGTGCTCACCACGTGTCCGAGACCCCGAGCCAACGCTCCGCAGCGCCCTACCCGGAGCACAAGGACGGACAAGGTCTTTAATTACTCTCATTGAAACAGCATTTGATCCATTTGATCTTTTATGCTTTTCCCTTTGTATCTCGCTCACAGACCTCTTGCACATTAATGCCTTAATTGCAGGTTTAATTATTATGTGTTGTTGTTTTATTGTGTGTGTGTGTGTGTGTGTGTGCGTGCGTGCAGCCGATGGAGCTTTACGCATCGACATCAGCGTGCACGAGAGAGACCTGGAGAACATGGCGAAAGGTGAGAGGCTGTTTTTTTTGCAGGATCCAAAGGGAAATAAAAGAAAGCGGGTGATTTTGAAATCATCACCAGAAATGATTCGTGTTGTTGTCCTCGTCGTTTGGGGAGGACGTACCGTCAGCCATCGTCAGGCCTGATCACCACAATCAGATGAGAACCACACTTATATTACGTTTAATTAAATGGACCTGCTCGTTTGCTAATTAGGTCGAATTTCTACATTTACAAACCCAACATTTAACTCGACCGTTTGTCCGAGGTTAATTATTAAAACAAAAATACAAATATTAAAACCTTGTTCTCCGCCACTCTCTCTCTCTCTCTCCATCTCTCTCTTTTTTTCTTCTTCTTTTTTTAATTTTTTAAACGCAGCCACATGCCCGCGGCCGGTCAGAGATGATGACGTGCCAGAATCCAAACGTGAATTTACATGTTGTGGGCCTAAAGTGTTTTTCGTATAGTTGTTAACCACTTAATCACGAGACGCGCGTGTGTGTGTGTGTGTGTGTGTGTGTGTGTGTGTGTGTGTGGTGGGGGTTGACTTATTATTGTAAGAGCGGGAATCGTTTAGAGGCTATTAATATTTTAAGGAACAGAGCCACAACCCCGAGGCGCGCCAGCTAATTATTTTACAACGCTTGGAAAAACCCCGGGACTCCATTATGATAACGTCTCCATGCAGCTCCGGGCCAGGCTCGGCAATTACACTGTGGCGGCGAGCGGGAGGAGAGCGGGGGCTTGGTTGTTATCAGGGATGTAAACGCACCTGAAGTCGGTTCACTGGGCTGACGTGAATCCCTGTGTGCAGAAATTCAAAATACACCATCAGAGGTGAAATAAATGATTTTTGGATGAAGAAAGAGACGATTTTTGTTGCTGTATCTGTTTTGTTTCATTGTGCTCTATTCTCATGCCCTGTTGTGGGCGTTTCAGTGTTTTTGTGGGGGGGTGAATAATAATAATATATCCAGATGAAAAACAATTTGCCGTTGAAATCGACACCCTTCCGATTATTGTTTTGTTTTGCTTCGCAGAGGAATTGCAGAAGCAGCTGGTGGAGCAAGTGGAGCTGAGGAAAAAGTTGGAGAGGGAATTCCAGCATTTGAAAGGTAGGAGCAAAGTGAGTCGTGGTTTCATTTTGTGGGTCCAAAAAGAATCTCAGAAAGATGTATTATTTTGCATCTTGTTGCTTGGATTTTTGAAGCCCTTCCACTTGCAGCCTACAGATGCTAGAGGGAGAGTGGAGCGGATTTGTCCTCTGACTCCAGAAACGTGTCCTTGAATTTTACCTCCGCCGTGTCGGAGAGTTTGCATCTGATGTGGCCTTCGGTATTTCCTCAGATAATTTCCAGGATCAAATGAAGCGTGAGCTGTCCTACAGAGAGGAGATGGTCCAGCAGCTGCAGATTGTTCGAGGTTGGTGTCTTTTCTTAACTCTGTGCCTCCGTGGCTTCTGACTGTTAAACAGATCAGGGAGGTAGATCCCTAAGTCTATTTGGGGGGTGGGGGGAAAATTTGAGTGTTTAAATAACACAGGCCAAATCAATCAGTCTCAACCAACATGTATATGTGCTTTGAAAAAAACAAACAAAGGAAAAGTGACACTTGCATATTAAAATATTGGCGATTTGTGTCCAGCCTTCTTCCCGTAAATGGCATATATTGTTTTTTCCCCCTCATCCTGCAGTTGAGTGAATTGTCCATTTTCAATTATTAGATATCACGAGGTGAAACTGAAACCACATTGTTTTGTATGCAAAGGTTATTTTCTGCCAAATCATGCTCTGGAAAATTGAAAAGACAGACCATTATGTCGCGCTGTATCAGTTACATGAGGTAGACAGCAACTAATGCCGCCCGTTAAAGGATTGGTTTAATGTTACAGTAGTTTAAATACAGGGTCCAAGTACACAGAGGGGTCACTCTAAATACCATAGGGGCAAGCGGCGTACATTACACTCCTTCACTTCAGATGCTTCACAGCAGCTCATTTTTCTCATTTTTATTTTTATCCTTTTGTTCCTCTTTTGACCATTTCTTATCATTTTTTGATTTTTTTAATAGACACTTTGTGCAGCGAGTTGGACCAAGAGAGAAAGGCTCGTTATGCAATACAGCAGAAGCTAAAAGGTAAATTTATCTGGTCCAAAAAGAAACATGAACACATGTCACCTTATTTTGCCTACAAACATAAATATGCAAGTGATACTTTTTCTTTTCTTTTTTTTAATTCAACATCTCTTGTGATGAACATTTACAATAAGACGACGTTAAACGATAGGTTCACATTTGTTTTCCGAATTGTTCACATGGCCAAATGAACGTTGAAAGTGTTGTCGGTCTCTTTAGTTGCTCCTCCCGTTCATACCGGCTGGAAAGAGATCTCTCCTTGGAGCGATTTCAATGTAAGTCCAGATCCACAATCCTTGTTCTGTGCAAAAAAATATGAATTTGGCTAATTTGAGGCTTGAGCAATCTGAATCAAGTGGAATCGTCTCTCTATCCTCCAGGGTCACAGTCTTTTTAGTTCAAAATGTCCTTTTTTTTTGTTAATAATCCTCTATTGCGGCTCAGCAAGGAAAACTGTCTGCACTGCTTTTTACATGCATTTCCATTTGCACATTTAAGTGGAACCTTTGAAAATAAAAAAAGTAAAATACCATAAATCACCTAAAAAGTTTTTAGAAAATCACGTTGTACTTGAATCATGTGACTTAAAGTCCACTGAGGAGATGAAATCCAGTGGCAGATAAAAACATCAATATATGTTGAGCGTTGAGCAGACTGTCACGTTTCTCAAAGTAATACATGAAACAAACACAGATGTTGTATTTTAAACATGTTTTCCACATCGTCTGACTGATGCTACTTTAAGAACGTCGTCATGTTGTGGCCTCATCCTCTGTAGTAGTTGAATTGATTTACCAACTCCCAAAATCAGTTGATGGGAAAGCACTAAAGTTAAACCACATCTGGAAGGAAACCTGACTTGTGAAAACGTAAATAGGAACATTTTGTAGATTTGAGTGGCTCAGACCACTGAAGCCGCCGGTCCACGAACTGAATTGTGTCCCTCATCACTTACACTGAGATCATCAGATCCCTCTGGGATGGACAGATGAACAACCGAGGCTCACCAGGGGCCCCAGATCGCCAGGGGCCCCAAAAGCCCCATGTTTACTCCATTTAAATTGAGTCTAAGTCATTTGATCAACTGCAGGTTTGTCCGATATTTGCACCACTGAAGTGTAATATCAACTATGGCTGGTTCTCCATCCTGCATCTTATGGCCCAGTTGTTTTTAGTTTTTTTACTTTTTTTAGTAAATGAAAGGCTGCAACCCAAAATGACTTTCATTGTCAATACATATGACAGATTTCTGTCGTAATCGACTGAATCGGAAAGAAAAATCATTAAAATTGCTGGCTCATCATTATTCCTTGTTTTTTTCTGACGCACAGTCAAAAAACCCAAACATGTTGAATTTACTGTCATGTAAAACTGTAAAATAACATTGTAGATATTAAAATTAAAATTTCCTTTAAAAATGACTTAATCAATCAACTGTCAAATTTCTGCCGATAAATCTTCTACTAGTCAATGAATAGATCAACCAACTGGGGGCTGGTTTGGACATAGCAGGGGACCAACAACACATTTGAGTTCAATTCAGCCATGGAAACAATGACAAAGACCAAAAGAAATGTGTGTTTAAAGACAGACTTTTAAAAAAGTGAACCTATCCCTTCTTTGACAACATTAGGGGGGAACTCACAGCCGATTAATTCAGCAATATTTTGTGAAAGTGTTTTCTGTGTTGCGCTGCATGTTCTCACTGGTGGACCCGTTCCTCCCCAGAAGCTCACGACGCCCTTCACCATTTCTCTTGCAAGATGCTCAACCCCCGTCAGTGTACCGGAGCCTGCACCTTCAAGCCCCCGCTGCTGCCTCCATAGTGTCCGGCACGACCCTGCACCTGACCCCAGCACAGCCAAAAAAAAAAGATGAAAACACGCACACACACACACACACACACACACACACACACACACACACACACACACACACACACACACACACACACACACAGGTCCACCTGGAGAGATCTCGTGTTCACCACCCACCTGAAGCCCCAGGATTACCACCCTGCTGTACAGACACACTACTGATTTGAGCACTTGAGTGAACACGTCTCAGCCTTCGGAGAAGACTTGGGCGGCGACGTCTCCTCAAAAAAGCGGAACTCTCGAGTGAAAAGAGATCAGGATTTACTTAAACGTGGAATTAATTTTATCCCGTGAATCAAAGGATCGTTGATCTGAAGCTGCAGAGCTGAAACCAAGGAGTCTGAATCAAAGCCGTCCGCTCTTTAGCTTTTCTGAAAAGAAGAAAAAAAACAACACTATATACATATACATATATATATCACGTGACAATGTGCAATGGCTTGTATAATTGTGATATTACGTTCAAACTGTATCTCATTATTTAGCTTTTGTTGCTTGTTTGAATATCTTGAGTTTTTACATACATGTGTTATTTATTTGGCTTTGGTTTAATCTATTTTTTAGATGATTTTTATCACTGCATATGTTGTTAAGCACTTTAAATGGGCAACACTTCTGAATTTGACCATGCCGTCACGATACCAAATTCTTTGATCCGGAACAGGAGGATCACTTCTTCTTCAATGGAGCACATTATTGTGAGCACTTACTTCAACAGCCGTTTATAAGTTTGACATCAAACAATAAAACACTTTTTTCCCGTACCGAGCTGCGTGTCATACAAAACTTTGACGTGATGGTCGAAACACAGTGTGGAGCCATTTCTAGGTACCGTGTACAGTTTACAGTATTGTATCACAGATCTGATCCCTCCGATTCCTCCGTGTCAGGGTTTTTTCTATCATCACATGCATCCGTGAGGTCAAAACAGACAAAACCAAAACTTTTTCCTATCATCCGATGGTCTTTTTGTAAGAGGGAGACTCTGTATAAAACCACGTGTTAACTGCCATTCACACAGCTGCATTTCATTTTCATTTGTTCAATTTAGTTTGTAATTAATAAAAAAACAAAATACAAAGAGAAGTCTGGGGGGAAAAAAGTCCTGGTTTCTGACACAGTCGACCCATTTATGTATGTACCCATGTCAATATTAATAAAACGTGAAAGCGACTTTCTGCTTTATAGCCTTAATTTATATTTGTTTCTTTTCACTGGTGTGAGTCTGACACCTACTGGCTTCCATACGGAACAACTCCTCCTGCCATGGATCATATTTCCTCTTCAACATGATCTCTTTCATTAGGGCGGCTACATCAGTGCATGACACGTCCAGTCAACTTATGATGTTTGACGTGGAGTCGGGGGAGCAGGCTGATCTAATAGTGAAATCTAATTCTTCTGATGGAAGGGCTAATAGATATTGATTACATGGCTCCCGGTCCCTGGATGCCTCGTACTGAGATAGATACTCACATAATGTCACTGATGCACAATGAATGTTAATGTTTTGTGAACGTAATTGCCCTCTGTGGCAAAAACCAGTTCCCTTTGAATACTAACGAGGTCTGAAACACTGAAGTAGTGCGGGAGTGACTAGCTGCTTTGGTCTATTTATTATTTATTTGCGTAACATTAATGTTAACATTTAGGTTGATGTGTGGTGACAGGCATGGATGGATTATTATTTCACGTCTCTGTGGTTCTTTTTCCTTTTTTGACTCTTTATTGTAATTTCAAATCTACTTTTAGCCGATTTCGGGCGGGGGTGGGGGGTAAGAGAGGGGGTTTGTTCTTCATAGTAGCTTTGCGTCTCTTTGTGGCCTTGCTTCTCTTTGAATTTGTTTAGAATCTCTGCAGTTATTTTTTGGTAGTCATTCTGCATGTGTTTGTAGTTGATTGGCGAAAGGTACAGTAGTGTGTGGTGAGTTTAAGGACATAGAGGCCGGAAATAGTGTCATGATAAATTATGTCATTATAATTTCATGAACATGCAAGTTTAAAATTCAAAGTAGGACTCACTGGTAATAAACTACATATGTATACGAGAAAATACACATTTGACACATTGCACTCCTTACACTTTATGCTGCTATTTCATACCTTCTCTTATTTCTATATTATAGCTATTTCATAAGAAAAACTAAGAAAATTGACAAAATAAGTAATTAACAAACAACATGAATTAGAGCGATGGTAATATTTCAAACAAAAACTAAGATTTATATATCATGCATACTTCACACAATATATTACCCTCCCACACATAATATCGCAAAACAAAAAGATGTTTACACGCAGTGTGTATTGTGGTTATAGGCTAAATGACCATCACTATTGTGAGAACATGTGAATTTGTCCAGGAGAGGTTGTCATATACTTTTTCTCTTTCAACGAATATATTACACTATGGAAAATGTTTCAAGTCACTAGGCAGGACTGCGTCATGGGCATATTGGATGTTCATAGAACATCTTTCGTAGTACCCTCGTTTGTTGACCAGCTAGTTGGCTTGAATAGCCAGTGGTAGAAGGGACACATGAGTTTTCACTTCATCATATTTGTCATTATGTGTTGATGAAAATAGATTGAAGGCCTAAAACATTTTATACCGAACATAAGACCCAAAGTGTGCAAATATTGAAGGGCTTTGAATACCTTGTGAATTCATGAAGTACTGTAATAGAGGATGCCATCGTTCTTTATACACTCTTGGAGCAAACAACCCAGGCAAACAAACACTGTCATATCAAACATTTTGAGAGAAGAATAATGTTTTATCTTCCTGTCGGACATATTGTGTCACAGTATTTGCAGTCTGGAGTCCTGAATTATCATCTGCTTGTATAAACATGTGTGGTCAGCAGACACCTGTCCCATCACCGGCCATCGACAATACAGCAGATGGCAGCGAGTCATACTGATATTATAAAACCTCTCTGTACGGAAACAAGCAGCTGAAGTCGGTCAATAGATTCTATGTGTGATGATTCGATGTGTTTGGTGTAATCGTGATTTTTTGTTGAGTGTGGAATTATCAAACCATTACACAAAGCAAAGATATCGTTGCTCGGGAACAAACAGGGCACAAAGACTGTAGTTTAGGACAAAACACTGAGGAGGATCTGGGGCTGAGAATTCACCTCATGACATCTTGGATTCAGCTTCATTTGAAATGATAGGGCGCCACCTACTGGCTCAGCCAGCACTACGTCTTTTGACCTGGATGGAGTCTTGTGCTTTGCACATCTTTGCTCTCACTGATTGAGACTTTAGACGTGTTTCTCTCAGCATACTTAACAGACGATTAAGAAAAGTAAGCAGTTTAATGTGGGTTATGTAGCAACATTTTTAGAAATGCTGCTGTGGTCATCACCTCTCACCACTTTACGTTTCCTCAATGATTTGGAGTTTTCCGATTTTATGGATTCACTTAAAGTTTCAGTTACTTTATGTATATTTCACCCGACAACATAAATATTCCTCCAAAACATGTTCTTGAGTACTGCCAAATATATAAATACCGAATCTTTTATTTGTGTGTACCAATGAAAAGTCAGATCAAAACATACTGGGTCTAAAAATGTTGGAAGTTACTTATACGTATATGGGTCATATAACTGAAGAACCTGAATAGTAATTGATTTATTTCATGTGGGTTGTATAATCTGCTGTGAGTTTTAGACTTTTCAGTTTAAACTTGTGAGAGAATAATGAATTAAACTCAGCCTGAGGAGGCTGAGAGATCTTGAACTTTAGCTGGTCACACTCCACCCTGGATCCTTTTCATATTGTGTCGCTTCCTTTGCTTCGAACCTACAAGGCACTTGAAGTGTCTGACTTCTCTGACAGTTCATTGGTCTTTCGTGGCCCGTTTGTACAGGCTGAGCTGTATCTGAACCCATCATAAGTAAATTGGCCTTGATACATAAGATGCCACCGAAGAAGGAAAGGAAAACCTCTTTGAATTCAATCTCAGTGTCCCTACAGTACAGATTGTGTGAATGTTGATATGATGCGTTTGATCATCTTGTTCTTTGAATAGAACAGAACAGACCAGAACAACACAGAACAGAACAGAACAGAACAGAACAGAACAGAACAGAACAGATCAGAAAACAACAGAAAACTTTTATTGTCATTGTATAAGAGAAAAAACGCACAATGAAATTTAGAGAAGCTGCTTCTGAAAAACAGTGCAAATGTACTTTGAAATAGAATAATGGTGGTTACCTATTAGTTATTGCACAGAATGAAAATTATGTGAATATGTATACACATATATGTGTGTGTGTGTGTGTGTGTGTGTGTGTCAATATATCATATTTATGAATTGAATGAATGTAGAGCTCTAATGGTCCAGGGAAAGCACCAATCCTCCCTGAACGCAGGTTTTCAATGTGGACATTCAGCTTTGAGCATCTCCAAAGTTATCTAGTAATAGATGAGGGACGTCAGAGAGAAAAACATTTATACTTGTTGTTTGTTTGGATGCATCATAAATGGCAGACAAAGTAAGAAAGTGGTGCAGAATACAGCTGTGTTACACTCTGCTTGTCTTTCATAGATTAAACTACCTTCCATATAAAAGTAAAGAGAAAATGATTAGCTGATTAACTGACTGTTTGATTGACAGAAATTAAGCCTGAACATATATTGATCATCAATTTTGATGGTAAATGATAAACATTTCATGGTTATTGCTTCTCAAAAAGTGAGGAATTATTGCTTTTTATTCTAATTATATAAATTGTTTCAATTAATTTTTAATAATGTTTAGGTTTGAAGTGTTTGAAGTGTTCTCCAATGAACCTGCAGGTCTTTGGAATGAGAGAGGAAGCTGAAGAACATGCAAACTGCATTTGTTCATCTTTAGCTGCAGCCGTCTTGAACTAGTTTGAAATTAGCTGCACGTCAACCAACTACAGCAGTAAAAATGCTGCAGAAGTTTCAATGCATGTGAATTTTAGTCTCATTTTGTAAAGATATAATCGTGTATCAGTCACAGGGAACATTTCTCTGCATTGAGTACTTTTTTTTTGCACATTTTCTGATTACATCTGATAAAATTGTCATTTCTGCATCCACCAAATACAATGGAGGTGACTGGGGAGCTCACAGCCCAGAAACAAAATATACATTATGATGTTAACTTCTTTTTTTTCCTATAATAATAACCTGTTTCATTTACGTGTTGGACACACTGTTAGTCTTAATTATCCACAGAATACAGTGTCACAAGTTTATACAGGAACTATTTCTCCAGGAAAAAAAATAGTTCCACCATTCACAGAGATCTTTGGGTTATCCAGAGTGACCTGGACACTGTTTCTGCTACGAGACGTTGCTGCTGAATTTTGAAATATGACTTGCTCGTTGCTCTAAGTTACAAAAACAACATTTAGTACCAGTAATGCAGCTACCCTATGAAATGAAGATGCATATCAGTATTTACATCTAATGAAAACGATTGATAACAATGATAATGGTCAATGATCATTAGGATTATTTTCATCACAACACAATTTTTAAGATATTAGAAAAGCATCAGTTGTAATGTAGATATCTGAAAATAGAATTGGTAACAAACAGCATTTACTAGCATATACAACAGAAGTAGTAGTTTGTCAAAGTTCTTGACTTCACGGTCTGCTTTCTGGAGCTTTCTGTTACATCTAATGACCTTTAATGTTGGCTGAATATTTCTTACTGTTTACATGAGAAAACTCTCTTCATCAACCAGACTGTGAGAAGTGGGTACATTTACCAGTTAATGCTCTTATGTGCCAATTTAGGAATAATAATAAAAATGTTCTTTCCTGTGATCAACTGATCACATTTGATGAGAGAGTATGATAGTTATTTTTTACTCTTATCTTTCACTTGAGTCCAACATTTTACCTTTAGCTGTTTTAATGAATACGACCGCAAAATAAGAAATTCAACAAAAAAAACAAAAACAAAGGGAGGGCCCCTCAGTTGAAGATTAAATTAGTATTATTATATCGTTTCATTCTGTAACATTCTGGATTCGCTCCTGATATTGTTTTCCCTCTCATCATCTGTGTCCCTGAACGCAACCCCTGCCGCTGTGGGGCGCGTTCACGCAGCAACACTGCGCGTCCCAGTCATGTGACAGCGCCTCACCGCGCCTGCGCGCAGAAATACAAGATGGCGGAGAGTGCGGAACTGAAGGTAAGGCGCAGCTTGAAATCGTCTTAAATGTACTCGCTCCCCGAGCGTTTGTCTGTCGACTCCCGCGTCGCTTCAGTGGTTTAAGCCTCCGGGGGATGAGGCGGTGTCGGTCCCGGGGTTTCTCGTTCAAACGCGGCAGAAACTTTTCCTGAACGCGCCCGCGCTCGCAGGAGCATGTTTATGTTGATGTTGGCTCGTGTGAACGGACCGTTTTCTCCTGCACACCCGCCGCTGCCGAGGCGGGATTCAATTTTAAAAAAGCAATCCTCCTCTGCGTCCGGTTGTGAGACGTCTGATCCACGGCTCCGTGGCGACCGCTGCGGGAGACTCTCTCGGGAGAAACGGACGCGGACTTCGGGGGCGTCTGTCGCGCCGACGGGCTCCAGACTGTCAGTGGGTTTGAATGTGACAGCGGCTTCGCGTGTGATGATGCTTCGTGTTTGAAAACGCGCCATCGGCCCCGGTTGACATCGCCCTCATCGATAGCGATATGGCAATGTAGATATCGATACGACGATGTGGTTGTAGCGGCAGCAGCGGTGGTTCGTGTTCGTAAAGTTGATGTCGATGCCTCGCATCGTGTCCGTCTCCTGCCGGAGTGACGTGACCTGTTGATACTCGCGCAATAAAAACACGCAGCTCCGTGTCAAAAAGCTTCGATCGGTGGGGAAGTGGTCGAGTCTCAACCAGCGACCACACATCCCTGTTTGCTGCACAGCATCTGGGTTAACGTGCTTGATTGGTTGATTAATTCATTAATTCATTAATTTTAAATCGGTTAGAAATGTGCACCAATCAAGTACAAGGCTCTTGACACTGTCACTTTATTCCAGGATTTATCACTTTATTTCAGTACTGTCTATACTGTCTCTCTCTCTCTATTCCTTGTATATATATATATATACATATATACAATTTTATTTTTTACGCTATTTCACTGTGTTTTCTTAATCTATAAGGTTTAAAGCTGCAACAATTAATCGATTAGCAATTGACTACTAAATGAGCTTTTTATTTGCATGCACTTATGAGTTTGTGTGCATGCATGCACAGAACTGTATATAAGAGGGTGTATTGTGTTTTTTTTTTTTTGCTTGAATGTTTTTGCTGTTTTTGGCTGTTTTGTTGCATACCATGTTGTGACTGCAGCGTGCATGTCTGTGTGGGGACAACGTCATACCAACACCATGAATGTAGATGTTTTTGAATCTTTTTAAATCTTTAAAAAAAAATGTTTTAACTGCCATCAATCAATATCAGCGATTCACTTCCCTTCTCAGATTACTGCTTTTGTGTAAAAATAATCGTTAGTTGGAGCCATAATAAGGTTTTACTGGTTAATTCCATATATTTTAAAAGCTTTTATTTTACGCTTTAGTTGTTTCCTGTACAGTTACCAGATTAGACCTCTATAGGCATGCTCAACACAAAATGTCATCGTACTCGTACAGCGACAGTATAGATCTTGTTCTCTCTGCACTTATTTTATCAGTTTGCTCAGTTAAAAAGGTTATTTGCACCACAGTCGTACAATATATGCGCCATGCATATGAGTCCCTCATCTGGCCCCTGCGCTGTCAGACTCCAGCTTTTAAGACTTTAATTAAATGGTCCTTAACATTGTGTTCAATCAAATGACCAGAGTCGTGTCAGAGCCGGAGGTGTGGCTGCACAGGGGCAGGGTTCACATTCAGGGGTCAGTGATCGGCCTCGCTCCTTGATGGACTTTACAACAGTGTTGACGTGGTAACCAAACTGAAACCACGCTGTGGTTTAACTTAGCAAAGCCGAGTTGGAACCGATCTAGCTGCTATTGATCCCAGTCTTGGGCTATTTTTAGACTTTTCCCCAGTGTGTTGCTGTGGATCTATACATGCTCCTCTTTGTGCCAGCTGCTGTTCGGCTTCAGAGGCCCTAATGAACACAGACAGACCCTCTGCCTCTTTTGAAAAGCCAGATGTGGTCTTACTATATAATCTACCGGCGCCTGTACATTATGCTCTTTCTCTGATTAATGGTCGTCAGATGCAGTTCTCTGTGGAGTTTCTCTTTACTTGGCTTGATTTTTAATTTTCACATTTTCATAATGTAAGTTTGGTGCAGGGCTGCAACTCATGTGTATTCTTATCGTCAATTATTTGCTTAATCTACACAACATCAGGAAAACACTCAGGGATATTTTCCTTTTCTTTGCTCGTTATCATTGATTATCAAAATAGTCGCCAGTTGATTCTCTGCCATTAGTTGTTTGACTGAGAAATAAGTGGCAAATAATATGATAATCATTTTACAAACACAGATTAAAGCTGCTTTTCTCTGATTGGTAATTGATTTTTTTTCGGGTGGGCATTTTGGACTGTTTGTTGAATTCAACAAATGGTAAGTGATTGAGGTTTCCTGTCTGCACAGTCGTGTCAGGCTGGTCTTCTCTTATACTGCGTGCATCAGTGCCATTAGTTTAGTGCATTAACTTCACGTCCTGCTGTTGAGTCTATAATAGTGTACAATTTGAGTAACGTTTTATAGATGCATTGATATTGTTTTAGTGTCAGTTGATTCAATTTCACATTGTTTTTCAACCACTGTATCTGACAAACTGGCCTCAGGTCTTTGTTTAACAATCCAAACAACTGAGGTTTGGTTTAGCAGGGATTTACTGGTGACTGAGTGGTTTTACAGGGGCCAGTCACTCGGGGATGAAATATGCGAACTGTGTTCAATAAATGAGGGCAGCACATTCGGTGACGAAGGCCTGATCTGGACTTTACACTGAAAGACATGGCATGGATGTGGGACAACACTAGAGCAACCAACAGTTTCATTATCGATTAAACTGTCAGCTAGATTCTGGATTTTATACAACAATGTCAAGAAAAGCCTCATATCCTCACTTTTAAGAATCAGGAACCAAAGTGATTATTTATTGAGTCATTCAAATAGTTGCTGATTATTGTTTTAGCTCTGGACAACACATTACAAGATCATAGGTGTAAGAAAAAGGCTGCGTGATTATTTTCTCTCTCGATTAATGTAACGATTGTTCTCTGTTTAGTCTATGAATCCTTTGGTTAACTTTCCAATAAAGGATACCCTTAACTTCCATTAATCTTCCAACCTTTACTCAAGCATTTCTCATAAGAATACTTAAGGATAGAAATTTTAAATCCCAACTAAAAAATAAATCACGTGCCGTTCACTTTAAAGTCTAAGACCAACTTAAATTCAGCCCAACATAAATAATCCAAAAAAGATTTTAGGGCATGTATTAGTAATTAAAGTCTGACAAATATACACAGAAAATCTATGAATGAATGAAGGAACCATTTCAAACTATACTGCAGAGGCCCTTTTCGCATGTGTCTGCTCGAAAATGACATGTTCAAAATGAAAAGAGTATATTTCTGCAACTTCAGGGTCCATATGAATCAGATATATGAGTCAGAGTAATTGAAAATGGAACACAACATTAGTAAAGTCGATTTTGATTTTTGCCTAAAAAATCATATTATAGTGAATATTCTCTATGTAATAAAGCAGATGAAGCAAAAACTTCCATACACAATCCATAGCAGAACATCTGAACATTATCTCTTCTAAATGTCATGCTGATAAAGTCAAGGAGAGCAATGTAACAGTCTTCTATCGGGACATGGTCAGCCTGTACACTTGAGGTCTCATTTAATTTCTCTTATACGTCTAAATACAACTGTTTTATCAAAGACAGGTGTTCATCTCACTCTACAAACACTCTTCGTAGTCCTGCGTAATGACATCAGAGCTGTAATGTGTCATCTCAAAGTGACGACCAGCCTTTAAAGGATTTATAGAACAAAAAAACCCATTCATGACTAAACATCAAAGGTAAGACAAAGTTTGTCACCGTTTGATAAGAGCTTTTCTTCAGTTGCTTGTTTGGTCCGAGTTGCTTATAGATTGATAAGAAAGGCGCCGTTGGAATTGGTGGACTCAAATCTTTCTAATGTGAAGTAAAAAGAAAAGAGTCCCACACTTTGGAAGATCTGGTCTGAGTGTGATGGTGCGCTCACGCCAAAAGCGACGTCAATTTTCGCGTCGCCCACTTCGCGTGAGTATCTGAGTTTGCTCAATTTTCCTCCAGGGCAGATGGGCTTTCACTTCCATCACTGGGGATGAATGTAAACAGTGCGATGCATCTTTATAGCCCTATGTCAGAATACAGTCAGCTCGCAGATGGGGACGATTCACTGTATAGCCATATTTTTTTCATTGTTTTGCCACCATTGTGCTGGCAGTGGAAGTAGTCACAGAGCCAAATCGATGTCTGTGTGCCAGGAAGAGATGTCAAGACAGGACAGACGCCAGTGTTGTGTGATTCCAAAATGCCGGCATCCGATCCGTCTTTTCCAATGACAATATAGCAACTCTGTATCAAAGTGGCTTCTGTCTGATTACGTTTTGTTGCATTTGAGGTACGCAAGCAAAACTTTTGACTTAAGAAGTCATAACTGATCCGATTAAGTGAATATCAACTTTTACAAAGTCACTAATGATGCAACAATGAACTACGGCTGATAAGTCGTATTTATATTGTTAAGTTGTAGTAATCATTGCTGATTATTCCCCCTCCTAGTGTTAGTGAGCACCTCAAACTGTTGCACAAGATCTTTTTACTACTGTTTCACACCTGAGATTAATTTGATTTTGTAGTTTTAATGAATGAATTTGTCTTTTCTGTTCATATGCACCATGTGGGGCTTTTATCAGCTGCCACAGGGCTACAGTGCTAAATATACTGTCTGTGATATTGAGTGCTGGGATGACTACATACAAACAAAAGGTGACTGTGTGCGGCCGGAGTCATCAGTCCATAACAAAGAGAAAACTCAGAAGCTGTGGATGCAGAGAATGTCATTGGAAAGGGAAGGCCCCTCTTTGCTCTGTCCTAGTTAATTAATTTTTTCATTGACTTTTTCTATCTATAAATTCAGAATCAAGAAGTTGTGAAATATCAGTCACGTTCACATCAGACTTAAAATTGCTTGTATTGTCCAACCAACTACCCCAAACCCAAAGAGATCCAGTTATAATGAAATGAAATATACCACATGTGAGAAGCTGAAGATCCAAATAGTTGCTGGTCAACTTTCTGTAAATCACTTAACAGTTTCCACTTCAGTGACAATAGTTTGCCCCAACCTGCTTCATTGTGTCTGTGCTGAAAGTTTGTCCCCCAGATTCACAGCTTGGGACAAAAGGATTGGATATAGCCCTTTTTCTAAAGAACACCTGTAATGTTGCAGTATGGCTAGTCTTTTTTTCCCTTGAGAATTGTTACTTATTTTTGTCAATCGAATATTTGGTTTATAAAATGTCGGGGATTAATGATAAATGCCTATCACAGTGTCCAAAAGCCGGATAGGTCTTTGAATGGCTTGTTTAAGAAGTTCAAACCCCCTGAATCCCCAAATTCCCTTGTTCTAGGTGAACTGGTTCATAAATCTGTGATGCAGCGGCCCAAGACGAAATCTGATCTCGTGAAAGCCTCTTGATGTTGCCAGGCCCCCAAATGTGTCTTGTTGCATTGCATTTTGTTTCACAGGAGTCCCAATCCGCCTCAGCTTCTTTGAACTCTCTTCTCTCTTCTCTGGCGCTGCTGCTGCAGCAGCAACCTGGCAATACAAATAACTGTCTGTGCACTGGCGGCTTATAGGTGGAGACAGTCTATTTGTAGAGCCTGTGGCTAGGTTAATCCCTAATGATACAGGCTCTCATCTCCGCTCCCCTACATCCTTTCAGCACCTGCCTATTTCTCTTTCTGTCATCGTCATTATCGCCTGCAGTTAATGTTTGGTTTAAAGAGAATTAGACGTTCAAATTTAAATTACCAATGTGAAAATTACCCCCGTTCTCACCTGCTGCTCTATTTAAAGCTTGCATGCATTGTGCAGATGTTTGTGCACATTTACAAGCTCATACTGGGTGACTATGAGTGGCACCTCACAGCATCATATCAGACGGAGAGGTACAGGTAAATGCAAAAAATCTGGTTGTTGATAGGTGGATTAAAGATGTATGGCAGACGTGCACAGCGTAATGTAATAAGCTCACACTTTCTCGTCTGGTACAGAGATGTCAGAGGTATTTAGCATCGAAGCAGCAGGAACAAATTGTCTCTAGAGCGTTTATTACTCTTTTCCTCATTCTCTGTATTTTGTGAAGTTTATCAGTTCTGTTGCCACATAAAGATAACGAATGTGCTCTGTCACTTCAGGCTGCGTACGGTCTATATACAGTCAGCCCCAGTCTAAGGAGCATAAAAGCTCTGTTATTGTCGGATATTTTGTCCTCTGAGAGACCATGCTGTCTGCAGCCATTGACTTTTGTGCTAAGCTTTTCTTAGCTCCTGTGGTGATTTTGTTACATGGCCCTGTTGCCATGGAAACGTGTCACATTTGAGATGGACACAGGCAGGTCTTGGTCTGAAACCCGACTGCTTGATTCCAACTGGCAAAGAGAGACAGGCAGAAAGACTGGCCTCCCTTTTGGCAGATTTGTGAGGTTTATAAATATTGGAACATTAGAGACATTTTGGTCTGAATTAAGACGGTTAAATGAATAAAAATGTCTTGTGAAAAGCCGGCCGCAAGATTTAAGAGTCTGGTGTGTTCGTCAGACCCTCCCCTTGAAGTTCATAAATCTCCCACCCCCCCGAGACATTCAGCTTTGTGTTACTTCTCTGCAGAGTTTAGTTATACTTCCACTTTTGTCATTTGTTACTCAATTTATTCTTTGTTTGCGACAATGTGGCATGAGGTTTTGCGTGCGACATGCTTCAAGATTAGCTGCTGTTGTCACCTGATAGCACCTGCACCGCAGGTTACACAAAACACAAAAGGAAACAATCATTTGAAAAAAATTTGGGGAATCTTGCTGCACAAATTTGCAACTTAATAGGGAAAATATCTTAAAATGTTTCCTTTTCATATACAGACTTCATTTTAATAGTTGCTATACACTATGTGAAATTACGGATGGGAACATTTTCTAATTTGCAGATGAAGTAACTGTTGATAAGAGTGAAATATATAGTGTGGCCTTAATTTAAGATTTTTTTCTGAAATATGTTTTCTAGGGTGTTAATCCAGATGCAACTGAAGCATTAAAGGGAAATGCCGTCTTATTTTGCGAAACGTACACACACAAAAATCTCTTATCACCTGAACATTTTCTTGCATTTGCAGAAAATAACATTTTATATCAGGCTATTGTGCTCAGGTGTTTTTTTTTTCTTGGCTAACATGTATCTTCAAAGTCATATCATGACACCTGCAGCCCCACAACCTTTCGTCTCAGGTGAAGGGATTTGTGAATCTGTGGGAAAATGAAGGCAGCTAGTAAATATGAATCTCTTGAGTCCTGTGGGCTTGAAGGGTTAACGGCTAATAATAGTGAGCGCATGCTGTAGCCTCTCCAGTGACCTGTAACCCGAGGGACCGCAGCTTAAGACACTGATTCACCAAACACTCTTCATTCTTTAGGACGTAGCCTGCTATGAGCAGAAAATCCCCCAGCGGTTGTAAGAAAACAGGCTGAAATGAAAGGAAAATGTTGTGATGATCCACTGGGTCACCTCTTACCTGGCCGAAGAGACAATAGATGGATACTGATCTTTATTGATTTTGAAAGAAATTAAGGCATCCAGTAGTTTATTCAGGAGAGACAGTGCAAACCAAACAAACTGAAGTAATAACTCGAATGGCACTCAGTAGAACACAGACATGACATATAATTATGAAAAGAAGTGTTTTTGTTTACACTCAACACTCACTTCCTGTGAATTTTCCTGAGATGTTCCTGCTGTTTTCTTACATGGGCTCACTGACATATTTTCAGAAATGTTACTTTGGGGGCTGTCAAGAGAAGTTCAGGAACATGTCCGAAATTCAGTGCACGTCTGAAAGCAGCTTTGAACGCAACTCATTCCAGTACAACACCATCACTAACTATTAACTCTGTGCTAAAAAAATATCATTTCATTAACACCTCTATGACAGTATCAACAAAAGTTGAACATTGTCATTAAAATAGATTCTATGGTAGAACAGTTGTGTTGGATTGCATTAGATTGTGGCCACTTAGTGTATGTCATGATATAAAATAATGATAAACAGGTACACTAATAATAAGATGTGACATGAAATACTTACCACTTAAATGTGAACTGTACATGAATGTGCAAAGGTTGTGTACAAGTGGGTAAGAGTGTAGATGTGGAGCTGCTTACCGTATGATGCTGCTTCATGTTGACTGCTGTCAGATGTCTATTTCTCACCAGTTAGGTTGAGTTTTAATAAACCATCTGTCAGTCAATACAGTCTCAGAGGCAAAGTATTTCACTTTTACAGTTTTCAGTGAAGCTGGTGAAACTGCCTCAGGCTCTGCAGCATCTGTCAAACACCTGACACGCTACTGTAAAGTAAAAAAAAAAAAAAAATGTAATTAGGTTTTGGGCTTTTGTGACCTAACTGACAATCAAGCATCAAGGTAAATATTCATTTTATAACGTGCCTGTTTAGGTGATAGCTTGGTGAATACACAGTATTATAAAGCTGCTAATTTAAGAACACTACAAATGAACGAAAATGTTTTTTGATAACTTGACATTTTCCAATGTGACTTTCACCATGACGCTGCAGGTCATTTGGCATTAAAATGTCTTCCATTTAGCCTGATGTGTTTTTAGCCGTCTGCATTAAACCGACAACCGGCCTCACTAACAAAACATCACAGGGTCTTTGCCGAAGGCTGACATTTTTTAATTAAGCATCACGTGGAAAGCCACTAAACAAAGTTTTGAAGTGTGATGTATCATAAATCGTATTTTGGATTTTGTTTTTGTGTGAATTTAGAAAAAAATCAATCACCCTGAAATAGCTTTCTCTGCACTTTGTATTATAGTTTCACCGCATATTTCCCCCCGTCATTCAGCCGCAGAGAGTTACGCGAAGCAGAGTAGAAATTGATTTGGGAGACTTCATTCAGCACATTCCAGCCGGGTGTACATATCTATGAAGCCCAGGAAGAGACCGCAGTAACGCAACTACAGGTCCCAGGTGGCCCTGAGATGTAGCCCGACATCAGTGAGGCCAGTCTAAAGATAAGAAGTCGTCTGGCTTTCAACTCCACGAGCCTGCAGTCACGGGTCACTGTCTCTACTATTCCACTTCATCTCGGTGTCTGCCGACCTCCAGTGCAGCTCACTGGTGTCTTGAGTGAGTTTTAGCCCTGCTTATTTTTCAGTACGACCGCACTTCTTTGTCTCAGTTTTATCCTGCCAACAGTCCATGTTCTCGTAAACAGCAGCAAAACTACCAGCAGCGTCTACCTTTTGATATCAGATTACAATCACCCTTGTCTTCACAACTCTGTGCCATTCAGCCTTGAAAGAGATGGATTTCAAATACATTGTCTGCACGTGGCAAGCTGGAACTGGAGTTCTGTATCCTCAGGTGTGGTGGCACAGCATTTAACATACTAATGATTAAAAGAGAAATCGTTTGGAGCTCAGTCGTGCTTAGCTGCGTGAACCGATCCTGCTTTGGGGAGGGATGGCCTGTTCCAAATTTTGTCCCAAACTGTGCACTGGTTCTGATACCACAGAGGCAGGAGGGACGGAAAACAACAGGCAGTGGTATTTCAGAGTTAAGCCTGAGTCAGAGAAGCTGGAAGCCCAAAAGGAGGGGGTGGGGGAGGACAGAGAGGGTGGAGGATGGGGAGGGAGCTGGCACTCAGTACAGAGCCCTCTAGCTGGGAGTGGGAGCTTTATATAATGGCCAGGTAGTGTGCATGCCCCCCCCCCCCCCCCCCCCCCCACATCCACCTACACAACCCCTGCACCCACACAGAAATGCACACATCATGGAGAACCTTTGCAGAAACTGCTTGGCACAACATTATGAGCTTCACCATCTCCCAGACTCCTGGGACTCCAAAGAACTGCATTGTGCTGTCCACCTCCTCAAAACAATACACAGTGAAACTCTCCGAGAAAACGCGAGGATCTCAAAGGGAAACTACTGTATGTCGGTAGCTTGAAGCGTGACTTTGGTCTTGTTAGGTGCAATGACAAGTTACCTGTTTCTAACAGACCAGTGAGACAAAAACCTAAGAATTTCTAGATTGTTAATTCCTGTGTACTTGTAGATTCAGATGAATTAAATAATTTTGCTTTGTTAATGTCTAAAAATATTATCCAATATCCGACATTATTGGATAAGTTGTCTCAATGCTGGTGAAAATTTTTGTTGCACTTGAAATTTTTCAACCAAGTAGCACATGTGCACCTTGGGAAAAAAATATTAAGTGTCAAGTCCTGATGTTACCGCTCTCTCAAAATATTTTTGGTGTACTGCGTCACCTCGCCACGCAGTGGAAAAAAAGGGTAGCCTAAATTTGTCTTCCTGTGCAGGCTAAATTTGTACGAGGTCATTCAGTCTCGCAGCCCAAGGATTTTAAAGCCTAAGTGGAGTTCGTCATCATTATCCAGAGGTTTTCTCATCTTTGATTTCTCTCCCTCCCAAGTGAAAATGGAGGTTTGGAGATAGTTACTTTGCAGCTTCATTACTAATTTATTCTCATGCACACGAAGGAAGTGTCATTGTGTGCATGTCATTTGATGGTCATGGGACTGAATGGTACATTTGAGGTTTTGCACACATACCAGCCATTTGGCCAGCATATGTGATCTCTGCGGGCTTAATGATCTCTCCTGTTGTGCGTGGGTCCTGATGTGCTGAATGTGCGTGAAACTATTCCCTCTTGCATGCTCACTCTGTGTGTGTGCCAGATCTGTGGCATGCATACACTTTGTCTTTGTGACTGCCCTTTGCATGTGTGCAAATTAAGTGAAGCACCTCGCATGATAACCATGGTGTACGTGTGTTTGTGTGTGTGTGTGTGTGTGTGTGTGTGTGTGTGTGTGTGTGTGTGTGTGTGTGTGTGTGTGTGTGTGTGTGTGTGTGTGTGTGTGTGTGTGTGTGTGTGTGTGTGTGTGTGTGTGTGTGTGTGTGTGTGTGTGTGTGTGTGTGTGAACATTGTACAGGTTAATTTCCTGTTTGCACTTCTTTGTGGTCATTTCCCCTTTTAAAATATGAAAGTTGAATGTTTGTTATTAAATGCAAGATTAAGATAATCAATAGCACAAGTGTCGATAACTAACGACTAGATTACATTTTTGCTACTTGATATCAGTTTGATTTTTGGCTGCCAACTTTACAACAGGCCAGAAGCCACAGATGAAAACTAGCCTTTAGATATTTCTGGCATATTTACAGCGTTGTTTATTAGGCTGCAACTAACAATTATTTTCATAATCGATTAATATGTTGATTATTTTCTTGATTAATTGATTAGTTGTTTGGTGCATAACGATCTGGATTGTGTTAGTTGTTAACTGCAGAAAATGCTGGGTGTTAGCGGGTTTAAACGTTTTTTTGGCCAGTGTGAAAGGGACTATAGACGAGCAAAAGAAACCTGAAAATATTCACATTTAAGAAGCTGAAATCAGAGCATTGGACTTTTTTCCCCATAAAAACCACTTGAACCGATTAATCGATTATCACAATAGCTGGCGATTAATTTAGTAGTCAATTACTAATGGATTAACTATTGCAGCTCTAATGTTTATTAATTTGCATTGTCAGTGAGAAATTAAAAACGAATTAAATGAAATTGCTTCAGTTTCAGGATCTTAGTATTGGACATGCTGGTTTAATAACAACTGCAAGAGTTCATCTGAGATTTTCAAGTTATGATCATATCAGAAAATATCACAGTTATCAGGCTATTCAGCATTTCACAGTTAATCATTTGGTTTGTTTGGCTGTTGGATCAAACTGATGCCCTTTGCAGTATGACGATTGGTTAAGCTTGAAGCCCTAACTGCACGTCCGTCGCAGGAACACGCACAGCTAAAGGGAAATGTTATGCCAAGCTCAGACAGCCTGTCGAGGTTGTTTTGACAGTCCACCGTGCCACCGAAGTAGTGGGATTTGTCCCGGTGCTGCCGATGGCCCCTCAGTCTCTCCTCAGTCAAAGAGGAAGGGATATTCTCCATTTATGTTGATTTGAGCTTTGGGAAATTGTGAAGAGCATGTTCCCCCATTTTCTGTCAAGGCGTGATTGCGTCACATGAAGTCCTTGTCATGATCATGAAACCAGTTTGTGACACGGTGCATTATCATACTGGATGGAGGCATTACAATATCTTCACAGATCTTCCTGTGTATATTCCTGTCTAAAAATATTTTTTTATGTATTCACAGATGTGTATGCACAGATCAGATTACATCTGCATGTGGAGTTTTGAGACTCTTCATGGTCTCCAGCTCCTGGCAGATCCACACAAGCATGCTGCGTTTAAGTGCTGGTGAAAAGCTGGGATATCTGGGCTTTCAGTTGATTAACAAATTTCGAAGTGGAAAAGACATTTTCTTAAAACTGAATAACTTGATACTTCTCAATTGGAACATATACATATACCAACTATTGATCTAGACAGTCGGCTGTAAATGTTGGGTTGGTTTCAGCCGGCATCTGTTCTTTTCCTATTTTACCAGCAGAAGAACAGGAACATTTGTCGAAAAATGTTTATTTGCTAAATGTAGGTGTTCCAATCGAGGGGTAACAAGCGTTTATAAAAAAAAAAAAAAAACATCTCCCATGTTTCCCAGTTTTCCACCAGCCTTTGAAAGCAGCATGCGTTTGTGTGTCGTTGTGGACCTGGAGACCATTTAAGAGTTTCAAAACTCCACACGCAAACATCACCTTATCTGTGCGTAACAGGTGAGCCAAGCACAGACATTGAATAATCTGTGAATAAATACGAAAGAATGTCACAAATGTTTTCAAGACATCTGTATACATAGGGTTTGTTTCCTAAAGAAAAAAATTCTCAGATCTGTTGAATCCAAGTTGAATCCAAAAATTCTGTATGCGCTAAATTATTAGATCCAATTGCTTTGCATTTGTGTGTGGAACTCTTGAGTTCCTGAAATTAAACACAAAATCACTTGACACGTGTGCACATTAGTAAATCTTTTAGCTCTTGTAATACACATTTGTGGCCATTTAGACTCTAATTTCTCTCCGTAGACGAAGGGCGTTCACAGAAATCAGAGCCACTCTGCAGTTTTGCCGGCCAGTTTTCTGCAAGAGTTAGTTTGCGTGATTCAGTATTTTGTGTGTGTATGCAGGTGTTTTAAGAACATCTAAGCCTCTTACAGATGCAGTAGTGTCACTCTGAACCCGTGTCTGAGTCTCTCTGTGCCCGATAACGCAGAATAATTGAAACAAGCTATATTTAGCTCAGTGTTCGGTTTTAAATTATTACTGTTAAAGATTCTACCATTGACATTTGGGTCACCTCCCAGGCCTATAGGCAGATATTAAACTCTCCCAGTTTAATCATCAATACAAAATATGTGTAGAATATCTCTGGTTCATTTATTTATAGTTAAAGGAGTAAAAGGAGAGACCCAACTGCCACTCCCAAGGTGCATTTAGGTAGAAGAAATATTCTAGTAACAGCAAGTGGAAGATCAAATCAACAGTTTCTTTCTCAAATGTGAGAATCTGCACCTTTTTTCTGCTTAACAGTGGCTTCAGAAAAGTATTCAGACCCCTTCGCTATTTGCTCTTTTTACTGTGTTGAAGATTACCTTTTTTAAATGAAGAATATTTAACTAAAACTCAATAACGTTAATAATAACGTTGAAAAAAACATGATTTTAGAAATTGTTGCAAAGTTATTACCAATCATAAACCGTAATCTTTCATTTATCCCATTTATTTGAAGTACTCCGAGCCGTTGTTGTGGTTCTCTCTCACGCTGTTGTCAGCTACATCCTGTTTGCTTCAATTACTGTATCTATGAGATATGTCCACCTGTCATTGAATTGATTGGACGTTGGCCACACACCTGTGTGTATATCAGATCCCACATCGGCTTTCATTCCCACAACAAAATTGTGGTGACGTAAAGATCAGGTCAAAGGAACGAAACTATTTTTAATGAGTGTTCCCAGGAGCACATCGGGCTCAATAATTTTGTACTGTTGGTCAGGAAACAAGGAGTTTGGACCGCTCGCCTTTTAACATTTTCTAGGTCATAGGATTTTTTTAAAAAAATGAATGGGCAGAGTAAACATAACAGTTGGCTGTCCTTTTGATTTTGGATTCTCAGGTGATTTTGTAGGATTTTGGCAAATATCGTACAGAGAGCTTTTCTGTCCATTTAGAATTTGTTAGAGCTGTCTTGTGCCTTTGACCTTTGAGGTTCATGGGTATCTCATTCACCAGCTATACCATACAGACAGTAAAGACCACATTTCTCTAAAACTATGTACTTAAACTGATGGTCCTAACATGAAGATATAATATTGTTGTACATGATAATGAGAAATATTATTAAAGGAATGGTGAAATTGGCATTTAAATTGCCAAAAAGCAGGAAATTCTCACCATCAAATGCTTTATCAGCCCGACTTTGCTGTTACTTATTTATAAAGTGTATTGAATAAATCATAATCAGGCCATGTTTATCTGCCTTAGCACCATTTATTGTTCTAGAATCAGAAAAAAAGTTTAAGATACATTTCCAGCTGCAGTGTTGGAAGCCTGACCAGTGAATAAATGTGGATCTCTCACTTCTCTGATAACGTGGCCATCTAAGCTGCAGCCTCCAGCCACCTTCCACCCATCCTCCCTCACTCTCCCCCTTTTTTTTTCACTGGCGCTGTGGAGAATTTCATTTGGTTTGGAGGCTCAGCTGCTCTCTCCCCCATCCCCCATCATCTCATTCATCCATCCATCCATCACTCTCACCAGCTCTGGGCATGGCAAATGATTACCCTGCACACCGCTCTCCAGGCTGACAAGAACCTACAGGGTATCAGCAGGTCTTAAAGTCTACAAAAAAAGGTCTTAAAATCATCTCAGTGAAACCTGATTTACAAAACATATTAGCTGAGATGACATTGTATTTACCATCATCAAAGGGGCAGTCAGCAATTCTAAAGCAACACAAGAATATTTCCTCATGGTCTGCTGGCTGTCGGTTCTGTGCGTGCGGGAAGAAAATCTGGGTTGTCATCTTTTGATCGGTTGGACTTTCTTCCTCATTACAGCAAACTGACTCATTTCGTGACAAGTTCACAGCTTTGATAGTTTCTTTTTTTCACTTCCTGTTCAATTTTTTCCCTAAATACATTTTTGGTGCAGTGGCTAATTCGCCTGAAGCAATTTCCTCCTTCTGGGTTTTTGTGGGTTTTCAGTTTTAGCATCATGTGCCTTTCCATTCTGAACCAAAGTATCACTGGTGAATTCTCGCCTCTTCTCTGGGACAAAAACTGTCACGTTTAAATATACTGTTTGTGTAAAACATCCCTGTTTGGTAAATTCTAAGGCAGAAATCTGTGCCTGTTCAAAGAACAGCCCTGGTCTCTATACTGTGTGTGCAACAACTCCCCTGTTACCACTAGCTATTCTCTCTGTGACGTCTCCTCTCTCCCTTTCTCACCCTCCTTCCTTTGTTGCAGCTTCCCTTTGCACCCACATGTCAAGTTTTTCCAGTAAAACAATACAATAAAGCTCCTTCTTTGACAGACTTTGCTTTGATGAAACCAGGCTTTTCAGTGCAATCTGAGCTGCGATGCTGCAATTTGTGTTTGAATTCAGCGAAAAGTGGAATTTTGGTGCGAAAACATTAAAGTGATTTTCACTGTGAGTGTGATGACTTCGGGATATCTAATCACTTCGGTATCATCTACCAAATTGGCTGTTAATCTTCTGACACTAAAATGTCAAAATTCCTCTTTGATTTCACTTAAAAGCTTTTCATTGTTGTTTTTCAGCGTCATGACTAAGGCTACCAGTAATTCCGGCACAGGTTGGTTCTTTCATCAGGCCACTGCTTCCTTAAGAAGGGCAGGAGGATTTGCAGTATGGGGAACAAATTGGGTCTGCAAGGATTTTCAATATGAATTCATCTGTTTATTATTTTTGGATTAATCCATGAAGAGTCCAAGGTGACACCTTTTAGAATACTATTTTTTTCTGACCAACAGTCCAATATTCAAATAGATAAAGTTTATGACGATATAAATCAGAGATAAGCAGGACATTTTCAGACTGTAGAGACTGAAATCAGATGCTTTGGAAGTGTTCTTGAAAAATGACTCAAACAATGAATCCAGTATCAGTATCAGTTGTCTGTTGATTCATTTTGTCTGTATTTTCATTTGGGTTCCTGTGCCTACGTTAGGAAGAGAGCTGGTTTTTTAACATATCTGACATTCGGTTCAGCTCATTGTCTTTCTACTCACTGAAGACAAGGAAACAAACTGATCTTTTCTCCCTTCAGTCTTCGATCATCGCTTTCGACGGCAAGGATCTCCCACAGGTTCAGCCTCTCTCAATGATTGAAGAAGAGCATCGTCCTTTCTTTTTATGGACATGAGCTGGTGCAATAGATTCAGAATCTGGTGGCCGACATGTCTTGTCAAATAAATCACCCTGAAAACAAAACTGGGTACAATAATTTTATTCAGCGGTTCTTGACTGGGGAGATGGAGGAGGTCTGGGGTTACCTGTCCTGCTGACGATTGACTGATTTAAAGAGGAGGAGGAGAGAAGGGGAGAGGAGAAAAGGGAAAAGAAAGAGAGATGATGGTGAGAGAAGCAAGCTGTTCATCTGTCTCTCCTCCAACACCAACCACTCCCGTTTTCTCTCCTCCATTTGTTTTCCTTCTATTTTTTTTTAAGCCAGAGGAATGTTACACATCCGCAGTACAGTGGAGTGGTGGTGGTGGTAGTGGTGGCGTGTGTTTGTGTGTGTGCGTGTGTGCGTGCATGAGTTTTTTTTATGTGTCAGGTTTATGTGAGCCAGTGTTTGTGCTTGTGTGTATTTGTCTCTCTTTTGTGAGTGTTTGCTTTGTAGAGAGAGTGGGCGGCGGCGGGGGGGGGGGGGGGGATATAGTGTGTGTGTGTGTGTGTGTTTGTGTTAAGGTATATGCGCGCAGCCGGTGTCATCATTTTTTCACATCCCCCTCTCCCACATGCATATTTCATGGAACTGGCCATTTATGTCTCAGACACACTGCAGTGTTGTTTGTGTGTGTGTGTGTGTGTGTGTGTGTGTGTGTGTGTGTGTGTGTTATTGTGACCCTGTGTGCTGTCCAAGCCTACTTATACTAAACAGAATGATATTGAATTATCAAAATGATAGTTCTGCTAAGAAAAGCCTCTAAATGTTGTAGATCGGTGGACAGAAGGCTGCTTCCTGCTGCGAGCTGCTCCTGTGATTGAGCTTCATCGTCCTGCTGTAGGAGCCGTCTGTGTTTGACTGATGTGTTTTCATAACATCTCTGTGGTTCAGACTGAAGGTATCAGAATTACATTCACACACGGGCCACCGCCTCCAGATTTTCTCCTCCGCCTGAATGTGCCTTTACCGAATGTTTGTAGTGACAAAGGACAAGGATAGGTCTCTGTCCTGACTGGTAAATAGCAAATGGATTTTGTACATCTGATTATACCTGTGTGCATGTGTGAGAACCTCTATCATCAATGGTTAGGGTAAGGTTAGGGTAAGTGTTAGGGTAAGGCAAGTCGTGGTTAGGGTTTGGGTAAGGCCGTGTATGTTCAGATATAAAAGCTGAATCAGATTTAGCTTTTTCTGCAACACAACTTAGCGCCATTCAACAAAGAGTTGTGTGGGCCAATCACAAACATGTGACTGCGACTTACCTCAAGATCGTTGTAGAACAGTTGTAGACGTGAACTCTCCAAGGTTGTCAAGTCTTGGCGGTGTTACAAACCAATGTTCTGTGTTTTGGCGTTGAACATGCTTTTTTAAAACACATAAATCTGTTCCTCCAACTGGACCTACAGGATCGGATTTCATTGTCTCACCCCCCCTTGGTGTAGGAAAATGAAACAACACATCCCCGCCAACACATCCCCTTGTGTTGTTTCATTTCAGGGCAAATGTCTGTGTGAATACGGCCCAAGTCTCCATGAAATGTAAGCTAAAGTAATGTCCCCTGAAAGGATGGAAACACAACTGTGTGTGCGCGCGCATAGCTATACATATGTGGCAGCTGTACACAAGATGCAGTGTTTGGTCTGTAAACAGCAGCGGCTGCTGTGTCACCATGAGCAGTGTGAAGCTTGGTTGGAGCCCAGATTGTCTGAAATGGTCCATGCAGGAACTGAACGAGCCCATAAACTGGGCCATTGCATAACCCTGAGCTTTTATTAAGCATAGTTGATTTATTGTTCAGTTGATAAACAGAATTAAAACCAGTAAATTAAAAAAATATATATTTTAAAGCAAACAATGGCAGAATATTAACTGGTTCCAGTATCTCCGATGTGAATATTTGGTTGACTTCCTCGTCCTCTAAGGTTTAATATCTTAGGGTTTTTGGATATTTAAAACATGGGAGGTTGTCACCTGGGTTTGTATGGATTTTTATTTTAAATGTTTTTACATTTTATTGACAAGAGTTCATAAATAAATCATAACAACAACCTGCAGATGAATCGTCACTTGCATGTTTGTTGCGGCCCTTGTTTTTTAATCTGATCCTGCCTGTTGTTAATTTGTTTCCTGCTATAGATAAATATTTTGTAGTCTCTAATTTCACTATTAAATTCATGTTAAAAAATACATATATACTTCTCTATCTTTCATGAAAAAACATTAATTCAAATAAACATTTTACAGAACAGAACCGTGTTTTTCTTTGCCCAACATTTTTACTTCAGAATGTGTTGGATGGCTTCAGGTGGCTCAACTGTTCTGCTGTTATTTGAGGCACACGTTTCTCTGCTGCACTTGCGGGCTCTGAAAGCTACAGTTGCAGAAATGGAACCTGTTTTACAGTAAACGGCAACACGTGGAGGTTTCACTTCCCTTGTCATTTGTATTGATACAACACAGTCTGTGGTTGGACCCGAGCGAAAGGTTTCTTTCTTTCACACCTGGGCCACTCGCAGACAAAATGAAAGCAGTTTTGGTATTGAGTTTGATCTTTAACATTTAGATGATAGTCAAGGTAGGGCAGCAGTAGAAAAAGCCTCAGCTCTGTCCTCTTGAACAGAGTGACTTGACAATATTCCTGCATCACGAAAAAAAGAAAAACATTCCTGAAGGAAGTAAATCAAAAGCCAATGAGTGAGGTGAGGACTCTTTCATTCCAAAATTCTGTATGCTAACATTGAAATGTGGCTAATTATGCATCGCCTTTATTGTTTGCATTGTACATATAAGTGTCTTCATGTTTAAAAAGCTGTCGGTAGGGTTAGGACACAAATAGCACAGAGCACAGCGGCCTTTTTAAATGTCAGTGGAATGCGGAGCCCCCAAGAAGAATGTGCATCAAAATAAGAAAAATAATCAAGGCGTAAAGGTTATGGACACCCACTACACCAGACGTACTCTGTGCATGACAGTAATAACTACTGTGTGTGCATATATAATTGAAAAGCTTAATGGAGACTGGCACATTGGGTCCTAATAGCCCTGTGTACTTTGTCATTTGAGGGGCGTGTGTTTGTGTGCATCTGTGATTTCTTTATGCTCGCTCTGTCATTAAAAGAGATGAAGGCAGGAGGTTTTTACAAGACACACAAGTCTTACCGTGTGTGTGTGCGTGTGCGTGCGTGCGTGCGTGCGTGCGTGCGTGTGCACTTCTGTCTTTGTGTGGACCAGTTTGACTATTAGACCTTGTGGAGTGAGGACATTTTAACTTCACCTTCAAATAACTTTTTGTGTTAAGAGTTGGCTCCAGGGTTCAGGTAACAATTAGGTGAAGGACATCGATGGGGTTGGGTTGGGTTTAGGCATCTAGCTGTGATGGTTAAGTTTTAGGGTATGGTGCTTGGGAATGTCATTGATAGAGTTGGTTCCAAACCCCCTCTGGTGATGATCAGCGACGCCTTGTTGTGACTCATTGAACACCAGTGCAAATGAAAATACGTTGTTAGTCCACATACAAGAATTACTTGGGCAGAAATAATCATCGCACAGGACTGTGCCCAACCCAGCGAGGTAGCAGCAGCCGTTAGCCAGTTAACACAAGAAGCAGTCCTTTCTTCAGTCTTCACATTCTTCCAGACAAAAGCAAGCATGTGGTCACTGGAGACACAAATCAATACCAGGTGTGAATGTAATCAGGTCAAAATCATATACTTGGATATGAAACACATTTCATTTTTTTAATGTAGCAACTATGATGTGTTTAGTTTTTGATTCATTTCAGTTATCGTGCATGCAGTAAGAATAAGTGCTGTTGCGTTTCTCTATCTAAACAAACAGAATCTTTTTTTAAGTTTTACATTTACACCTGTACGAATGTTCTTTAGTTTTGGCAAACTTTCAGCTAAACTTCAGGTCAGTGCTTTTCCCATACTCCTGCTGCAGCTTCTCTATCCCTCTGCCACCTGGGATGTTCCACCTCAACCTCGCGTTGAGCCAGGGAAAATCCTTCGCTGGTGAAAGTTTTTTCTCATTCCAACGCAGAGGAAAAGTGGTGTATCGAGTTCACTGCTTCCGAAGATCAGTGGTGTCTCTATGTATGAGGACATGTGCTGATCCAACTGACTGGTCCTGACACTAGGAAAATAGGAAATCAAACTGTCTCTCTACTGAGACTTTTATTGTCTGCACTGTTGTGCACGTGTAGTAAAATGCTAGTCTCTTGTGTGGATGTGTGTGTAGTTTTTTTTTAAACATCTCTGAGGCAAACTGGTAGCTCAGCTCTGCCTTCGGCTTGGTTAAGAGGCAGCACCCCAGCATCAAGCCTAATAAAGACAGAATATTGAAGTATACCTGGTTATGAATGTAAAATTATTATTTTAATACCTGGTCGTGTTGACATTGGCAGAAGGACGAGCAGAGCAGCCAAGTGGCTTCCTCCTCAGTATCTCCCTCCTGCTTGTCCAGTGTTCCAAGTCGAGCTGAGCGTAACACTGCGTTCACACAGAGTCGTAGACGGTTTCTGGACTCTCATAAATCTCTTGCTCTGCCGATGTGTCAGGCACAAAATGTACACAATCTGTGGCCAATGTCCTACGCAGAGGGAAGTTTTTAATTTGCGGTTGGGCAGTTTCTTTCCAGAGAAAAGAATAGATTTTTTTTACCATGGTGTGTTCTATTTAATACAGTAATGATGATGTCAGAGTGGGCAAGACTGATTGGCATTACCACCCTGGTACTGGTACTTACATACATACCATCGGTCATTAAAAAGATTGGTACTGGCATTTAATCTCAAGAGTTCAAGAGTCAATTTCTAAACCTATTTCTCATTCCCCTCCCGTTTCAGCAAATGGTGATGAGCCTGCGGGTGTCAGAGCTACAGGTGCTGCTGGGCTACGCGGGGCGCAACAAGCACGGACGCAAGCACGAGCTGCTGACCAAGGCGCTGCATCTGCTGAAGGCCGGCTGCAGCCCGGCCGTGCACATGAAGATCAAAGAGCTCTACCGACGACGCTTCCCTGCCAAAATGATATCCCACTCAGAGCTGGCTCTGTCTGGACCGCACCACCCAGCCACTGCTGGAATGGTGGGAGGAGGGGGCGCCGCGCTGCCCGCTGGCTTGACACAGCTGACTTATGAGGGGCATGCCGGTCACGGCGGTGCCCCGTCGCCTGCTGCCCTACTGCCCCTCTCACTGCTCGGCCCTGGGAAGCATGAGCTGACCGGGCTGACACACCACCTACCCACCTCAGCCACGCTGCATCCGGTCCATCCAGATGTCAAACTCCAGAGGCTCCCCTTCTACGACATGCTGGACGAACTCATCAAGCCCACAAGTCTAGGTAAGGAAATCTGCGAGAATAAGTCTGTTTTTTGTGTGAGATGTATTTGTGGAGGTAAGGGGAAGTAATAGCACTGTATCAAAACAGAAGGGGTCATTTTTAGTGATAAAAAAACATAACATAACATAACATAACAAGTTATAAAACTGTATATCCCCGATATTTTTTCACATTTCTCTCTAGGCGTATGTCAAAATATTAATTAGGCTTTATCCATCATTCATAAAAAAAAAGATTCTCTTGTCCTACTTCACAGATTTTACCTTTAAGGGGTTGTTGCTGAAGTTCAGTTTATTATCTCCATTAATAATCCTGCAGTTGGCCACCGCCTTAAAACCAATACATAAATAATGAATTATACATCATGTTTTTCTATGGATCTGAATTTTGAGAATGACTGGATAGCGGTTCAGTATAAATTATAGGTGAATAATGGCTCTTGTTTTGATGTTAAAATGTTATATATAGACTGCTGTGCTGTAATTTGTTTTGGGTGGTTTGTGATATTTTCATTGTATGTATATTATTTCGCTACTAGACCAATTATTCATCTCTGTGGAGCCACTGAATATCTATGAATCACTGCATGAAGGCCGTCAACAACATATGTTGACTGTACATTTATCTAAAAGGTATTGTGTCTGCTATGAAACCACATTCAGTGAGGATTTTGTTAGATGTTTAAAAGGAAACTGTCTTTCCATTGCAGAGTCAAACCTCAATCTGTGGCACTGCTGAGAAAACACAACATTTGTGATCTGGCTCTGTGAAACACAATGACCGCTTAGCTTCCTTAGCAAAACTTAACTTTGTTCCCATGTTGGTGATACACAGCTGAGAAGAGAAGATCCTATTTTTACTTATTTTTTTTATTCTTTATAGAAAACATGTTTACACTTTTATACTGATGGTGTATTTTTGTAAACAAAACGGATTACAGATAAATAAATTAATAATATAATTATTAAGCCAATGGAAACCTTGGTTTAAAATCTTATATTTTTCTTAAAGCTGTATTATCTGCAATCACCAGCAGAGGGCGACTCACTGGTTACAAAAATAAGTCCCTACTTCTCACTTGATTTATAACTTCAGTCAACATTTTCCTGCAGAAAAAAAACAATTTACTGTTTCAATCGCCATTTTCTTCTTCAATACTGCATGATGTAAATTTTTGAAATTGTGGTCTCATTTAGAGTAAAATAGACAATAAAGCACCGTATACATTGGTGTGTGGCTGGTCCATCCAATCGGTGCATGGTTGCAGGTAGGTGACCATGCAGAGGATGAGCTCTCAGTCAGTCCCACCCCCAATTCTACATCCGCTTGCAAAATAACCCCAACATGGCGCTGGTCAAATTGTGAAACTTTAGGCTTCAAAATGGCCGTTCACATACCAGCGGGTGACGTCACGGTGGGTTGCCACCGGGCTGTGCCCCATCCCCCCTATAAACCAGCGTGAGGAATGCAAACAAAAACACAAATCTTTCATGTAAAATAGCTAAAACCTTTTTCACGTCAGACCCCATCTCGAACCAAATATTCAGTATCTTTTCATGTCTAATTTCGTGAAGGCCCAGGGTTGAAGCATTACGTTTCATATCCAGTACACTTTAATCCACTACTTAAGAGACGGGTAATCTTGGCTTTATCTTGGTCAAATTTGTCATTATATTAGCTGTGCATCCAGCACCCAGCCTTCATTTAGCATAATAATACTCTTAGGGGCTCTGGGACAGATTGCAAATATATGGAAATGTCTAGATTTTCCTACATTAGCATTTTAATGGAGTACGAGACCATCTCGTGATTAATTTGCCTGCAGATACATGTACAAACACAGCGCCTGCAGCTCTGTCATCACACCCTCTTTCTCCTCATCCCTCTCCCTTTCTCACTCTATCCATTTCCTGCACATTTCCCTTCCTTCTCTGCCTCCACGCTCTCTCTCTCTCCCTCCCCCTCCTTGTCTTCTATACTCGCTCTGTCTCCGTGGCCGTCCTCGATCAGAATTTGCATGCAAAGTGATTAAATCACACAGGCGTACACCTGTGCCTGCAGAACACACCCGCCCCTCATTTGAATCATATCAGCCTGTCACTCGTGGATACACACCCATCTGCACATGCAGTACTTTCAAAAACACAAACCTACTTTCCAATAAATAATGCATGTTGATCATATTGGTCTCGGAGAAGCAGAGAGAGTGAGGGGATGAGTGTGAGGAGGGAAAACCCACAGGAAGATGTTGCACGGCGCTATACCTGCTTCAAAAAATCAAATTCAGCCGCAGCTCAGAGGTGATGACCTTCTTTAACCTAATAATGGAGGGCAGTAATGGAACCACTTGATTCATTGTGATTCCCCACTCATGGGCCGGCTGGAAGATTTTTCTCATAGTGTCCTGACTCCCAACAACACTCTTCCACAGACTTTCTCTTTTCAGTTTTACTTCCCTATGATTTTCTGATTACTGTTACCTCCCTCTCTCTCCCTCTCTCTCTCTCTCTCTCTCTCTCTCTCTCTCTCTCTCTCTCTCTCTCTCTTTCTCTCTCTCTTTCTCTCTCTCTCTCTCTCTCTCTCTCTCTCTCTCTCTCTCTCTCTCTCTCTCTCTCTCTCTCTCTCCCTCTCCCTCTCCCCCATTGTTGTTGCTTCTCCTGTTGCCGCGCCTCTCATTTCGTTTTTTTTCCCCCCGACTCCCTTCCCCCCACTTGCTTACTCTCCTGGTTTGCTAGATTGTTTTTTTTTGCTGGAGAAAGCTGATTTGTTGGCCGTGTCTCTGCTTTGCTGTGTTTCTAACAGGGTTTTTACAAGTGCACATGTGCGTGACAGACTTAAGACAGTGCAGTGGAATTACACATTATCAATTGGAATAAACAAGTGTTTTCACAGCTGAACTGGTTATTTGTAAAAGAAAAGAGAAAAAATCAGACACAAGTGAATTAGAAAATTTAAATTTGATTTGGTCTGCTTGCAGTTACACCAAAAATTTGGCTTAAAAGAAAAGAGACAAGTAAAAAAACAGTGCTGTAAAAACTAAATTGGACGTTGGTTGGTTTATGCCACTTGTCGTTAAACGGGCCATGATGCAATAAAACAGTTTGAACATTTGACTCAAACAATGTTAGCACTTCGTCTTACGCAACAATTGACAGAACCAGCAAGAGAAAAAACGTATACGATCTCTTCCATACTAGTGCTGCACAATTTCACATTTTTCCCCAAAACAACTATAAATTCATTTCCTAAACTAAAATTCTATGAGTTCTGACCATTGCTTTCATCTAAGTGTATATTCCTCTCATGTTGGTTTCCCCCCATTTTGAATATTTGGATGCTTAATTCAAAAAGCTTTAGAGGTGTTGTTTTTTTGGGGCCGTCTGGTCACAGGGACAGGACTTTTGGCAGAAATGTCGTCCCTTCTGCCATAGCAGCCTTAAACCAACTGCGCTGTTGACACTGCTGTACAGACCCAGTCTCATCTGTGTGTATGTGTGTGTTTATACTGTATATATGTTTGGACTGAGAGATATATGGGTGTTGTAGCTGTCTGTATGTTTCTGTGAGGACGCTGTACAGATTGTGAAAACACATCCGTTTCCGGCAGTTAATCATTTTTCGATGATGTGTGCTATCTCAATACATACATACCTTTTTTTTAACCATTAGATTAATGAGCGGTGGTTTTGATGGTTTTTGGTTTCCCAACACTTCACACAGTAAGTCACATATGGAAGAAAGCCTTGCATTCCCAGTAAGAAGAAAACTGTTCCCTCTCACTGCAGACCCAGTCCCTATTTCTCAGTCCAGATACTAAACACTGCTGCAGCTAATATCACAAATAACCTTCAGATATTACAGCTCTGGTAGAAGAGTTGGAAATAAATGTGGCTACTGATCAGCTGCATGTACATACATATGCAGTAAGTGAGGAATTGAATGTGTAAACGTGTCCTTCGATTTCCTGCCCTAACCTGATTTCTCACAGTAACCTGTTTTGTTTTTTCTGGTGTGCATGTAAATGTAGTTATTTTCACTCACACCATCCTCCCTCCCTGTCATTATCCCTCCCTTCCCCTCCCTACTGTGCACTCTTGTGCTCTTTGCTGAGAGTTATGGGAGAAGGGTTAGTTGGCTCACAGTTTAGCCTTGCCAGTATAAACTGGTCTACAGACAGCCTTCTCCTTTATTACCAAAGGAAACTCACTGGTTTAAATCCACTCTTATCTCCATCATTATCCATCATTATCCCTCCGCCATACAGAACTATGCCTCTCTACTCATTATGGATATCATTGTGCTGCACATGCATTATACATGATTTAATCACCATATCTCCAGGAAAAAGAGATGCAAGCCCATTTAGCATTTTATGAATGGTTTTTTTTGGGGGGGGTGGCATAATGTATTGTTACATGAGAAGATATCTGTGATATTCATACAATGGAGGAAAATGAATTTGAGGGAGAAAAAAAGTGGGGTTTAAGTGATTCAACCGTCTCTTACTTAGAAGACGAGTCGCTCCACGATTTGTCTCTGTGCTGAATCTTGAACACGTTTCAGAAAAGTAGTTGTCAGGGTTACATTTTTGGGATTTTTTTTTCACTGCTCATTTAGACAATAGATCTTTCTCATATTTGCATTTAGTTTTCTTTCAATGTCCTAGAAAATAAAGTTTAAAAAAAGTGATCCATACAAAAAGCTGAACTCATCCATATTGTTGTATGTAGAAATCGTCCTTCATAATCTTCTCACATAACCAGCTGCACCATGACATAAAGCACAACCACACACATGTATTTGCTCCGTTAAATGCATGTGTTTTATATTCTGTGGTAGTTTGTCAGTATATGAACAGTAAAATATGTCAGACATACGATTGGTCTGAACACACACAGTTGCAAATATACCGTACATATATCATCCAGATTTTTTCCATATGTTAATGTGGGGCGGGAGCTACATGTCCTCTGTGACGGAGGTGGATGCAGCTGTAACAGCAGGAGAGCTGCTCGTGCTCTGTCCATGACAAGCTTCCCTGCCGTCAGCAGCAGAGCTGCTCGCGTCCCCGTCACTGTTGGCAGGTTAAAAAAAACACCGATATTTTGGACTGACTTTCAGTGTTTTTTCTACATTGAAAGTTATTCCTTCTCTTCCTGTATAATCAAGAAAAAAAGGTGAATCACTGAGAGACGCTCCGGGTCCAAGTCCTCATGATGGCAGATGATGCTGGAGTGTCCTTGAGCGCTGCATATCTTGTTTTGCCCTTGGTTTGGCAAGCGAATACATGTCGCCTCAGTGAATCAGTAAAGATAGTGTATTTCATACAGTATCAGCTGTGGGCAACAGGCTCTGATGGCCATGTTCCCAAATATCAACAGTGCAGGAGCCGATAAAGCACCTCTACACTGCAACACCAGGACACAACCTGACGTTCACCAGCACATGCAATGACCTCGGCATGATCCAGAGCAAAATCTCTTTCTCGCTGTAAACAGTTCGTCCTTCTCACAAAGAATGAACATCAACAAAGGAGCCCCGGCTTCTCTGAACTATAAACACGCCGCACAAAATGGCTTCCATCTTTCAGAGCCTATTAAACCAGCATCATTTTCTTTGAGGCCTGGGTTGATGCATCATCATCAACATCATGCCTGATTGGACAGACCTGAACCCTGATTGTAACTCTCAACATTTGTCGCTCTTTTATCTGACCCCAGATATAAACAGCGCTGTTCTTTCCACCGTTGTCAGACATTCAGTGTTTCTCTTTGTGTATTCCGTGCTGTACTCGCTTAGACACGGCATATAATTATCATCCACAACGTTAACAGTGATCAGTGAAAATTGCACCAAGCCAGCTCCAAACTTATTGTTAAATAGGATTTACATTTATACAGATAGAAGGGACAGCTGCCAGAATGAAATTTTGAAGCCAGCCTTGGCCGTCCTGTAAGCTCACTGGAATGTCTTAATGAGCGCTGTCAGTATATAACTGTACAGCGCCCTTATGCAGATAATAAAGGGTAATCACTGCAGTGAGGGGGAGAGGAAGTAACCCTTCTGGAAAGTTCTCCGTTGTCAGTGTGGGTGTAACATCCCGATCTGACCTTTTGTTGCGGATCCTTCCAGCACTGTAGTTTTGAATTTGAGTGACGCTGAAAGGATTTTTTCGTCTTTGTTCGGCCTGTGGATGTTGTGTTTGTTTGTGTGTGTGTGTCTTGTGTGTGTGTGTGTGTGTGTGTCTTGTGTGTGTATCTTGTGTATGTGTGTGTGTGTGTGTGTGTGTGTGTGTGTGTGTGTGTGTGTGTGTGTCTTGTGTGTGTGTCTTGTGTATGTGTGTGTGTGTGTGTGTGTGTGTCTTGTGTGTGTGTCTTGTGTATGTGTGTGTGTGTGTGTGTGTGTGTGTGTGTGTGTGTGTGTGTCTTGTGTGTGTGTGTGTGTGTGTGTCTTGTGTGTGTGCGTGTGGTGTACCAAACACAGAAAAAGTAGCAACACCACTAACAAGTTAATAAACTCCAGCTGGGCTTTGTTGTGTTGTAGAGCCGAGCACATTCTCTGGAGCTTAGCTCACACACATCTTCTTTTCAAACCAGACCTGAAATCAGAACCAAGGCTTTTCTTTATTTACTGTAGGTTCCAAATCAGCACGGTAACAACGTTCATACTTTCTATACTAACAGCCATTGATAGCCACAAATGAGCTTGTTGGTAGTCTACTCCATATTTCCACTATATGAAATACTATATGACTTCTGGGTTTCACTGGAGCTGTAGGAGAAAATGTATAAAAAATTCTCTGTAATTTAACGAGTGTCTTGAGATCAGATGTGATCAAACTGGTTCATAAATCTAGTTATGTGAAAACATTAATATGCAGGGTGCAAAGACTTTACGTTTTATCTCTCATTAGAGTTTTTATCTGTGTGAAGAGAATTTATGTAGGACCTTCGGCCCATGTGAACCATTATTATAGTCTGTGGTTTTTCCCATAGTCTCCTTCATTAATTCAGATTGACAAAATTATACTTCTTCAAAATAGTTGTTTGAAGTTACAGCTACAGTTGTTTTCTTCCAGTGAGAGGAATGTTTAAAGATGTCTTTGTCTTGGTTTCCAGTTCAGAGGTTACAAGAAAGCTGAATCTAGAAGACCTGTAATAAATATAACCATAATATTTTGTAATGAAAAGTCTTTTTAGACCAAAATGAACGCCTATATGCTGGCTCTTTAATCTTCTGTGAAACCTGCTTATAAATGGAGTTCTGGGCTTCGAGAATGAGCAAAGACCTGAGAGCACTGTACTGTGTGTTGCCCATAGACTGTATCAAAATAAGCAGGTAACAGGTCTGTTTACAGTTTGAGCTCAGAAAAGCTTTACAGCGTGGGAAAGGGTCTTAGGGGTAGCTGCAGCTGATAGAGCCCCATGACGACAGCAGGGTCATCTGACGCCTGACATTTATGCTGATTCTGCCCTTTCACACCGAAGACAAAAGACAGACGTTAGTGAGTATTGTCCAGTGTGAAAGGGGCTTCTCTAGTTTTTTTTTGTAGTTTTTTTACTATAAACAGCCATCAACCCATTAGAGGTCATTTTCCCATCTGTCATCCTCCTCACCATCTGTCTTTCCAACACATACATTTCACATTATCCGTCCGATTGATGGGTCAGACTTAATTCTTGAGATGAGGGATGAGATTCATCGTGATGAGGAAGATTGAATTCAGATGCGTGGAACGGACGGAGCGCACATCAAACACTGTTGAATACAGCGCCGGATCGATGTCGTCTCCGCATGCGACGAGGACGATCGACCACGAACAAAGCAGCGCAGGAGTTTATATATCACACCATGGACCAACACACATTTAGATTATACCATTTAAGGTTTGACTAGTTTACCCAGACAGATATACAGCACTCTTGAATTCACCATAATTCCGGACAGATCAAACATGGTTTCAAAGTAGTTGGATTTGTTTTAAAGCGTGACATCAAGCACGCAGTCCATCACAAAGTGCAAAGGAGCGTCTTTCAAGTCTGTTCTCTTTGAAAGAATGTTTTTTTTTCCCTCCATAAACTCTAATAGCAACTTTATACCAAGTAGAAACGTGACCTCAGTTGTCCTCCCCTGAAGATTGAACCTTCAACCGGACAGTCAGGTCATGTCAGCTGTGATGTTTAGTCAGAACAAACTCTTGGCTCTCTTTGATGCATGGCTGGAGATTTTCATAGCTATAATCTCTTATTTGTTTGTTGTAATTAGGCTTGTGTCTCAAAATGAATGTCCCAGTGATGAACATGCGGTGACGAAAGCGTGCTTAATAACGGTAATTAAAATTTTGCTCACAGCATCATTAATTTTTGCGTCGTCTTTCAGTGAAGTTAAGTAGAGACTAAATTCATTGAAATTATTCTGTATGACGGAGTCAAAGAAACAAAAATGCTTTTTTCATGTGTAGCGTGGCACGGTGTGTGCGTGTGCGTGCGTGTGCGTGTGCGTGTGTGGGAGAGAGATAGAGAGAGGAAGACATCAGTCAAAGCCCATTTCAACCCTTCTCCTATCGCCAAACCACACACATTGAAATACTGGAAGCACTGACACAGTGAGAGAGAGAGAGAGAGAGTGACTTATAGAGTGATGGAGAGATGAGAGAGAAAGAGAGCAAGCAAGGACAGAGTGAGAGAGTGAGAGAGCACTTTCTATTTATAGCCCGTGTGCGCGGAGAGGAGGAGGAGAGCTCACTGTTGTTCGAAAGCTCACGCGGTGCACACGATTTTGTTCGCCATTACACAGACTGCCACTCAAAAGATGCGGCGACGGAAGCGCACAATAAATGCATCAGCACGCCAAACAAATTATAAACCATGTGGGTGGTGAGATGGGTCATTACTGGGGAAAATAATGGCTGTTTGAAAGGCTGATGAGAGGAAGAGCACAACTGTAGACTTTGTCCCCTTCATCACCCTACATGGAAATGAACTACCTCCACGTACGCTGTTGTGCTGCGTGTGTGCGCGTGAATGATCGCTCACAGCTGTCACTCAGCATTGCTTCGAGTAATTAAAGCAACCATCATGATTCATTATAGGTAAGTCTTTATCTCATCGTCCCCACTCATCCTCGTCATAGCCTTAAGGCCAGAAGAGATTCGGCAATTATGTTTCACAAAATACGACACACAAAGGGAATAAAACAGCACGGAGTTTGAACAGTGATTATAGTTTGTACCTCTTAATCACCAGTGTAAGAAGCATCTATGGGTGGAAAGGCTGAAAGCTTCTGCTCAGTGGCGAAGGTTTGATGGTTTAACCTCAGAAACAAAACAGCGAGGACTCCGCTGTCATCTGTCCTGTCTGTGTTAGAATTAAAAACAGTGTTTTATGGAGACTTGTTTGTCACAACATCGCTGCTCGTGAAAAGCTACGCCTATGAATAGTTTCAAATTTGACAATTATGTGGCGTGAATGAGTGCAGATAATTATTTATGTTATTTCATTCTTCTCAGATTAAATTGTCAATGTGCTTTGCTCTTTTGGACTCCAAAGTCCAACCACGCACACAACTTTTAAATATTATTTTTACCTCTGCCAAGGAGGTTATGTTTTCACCCATATCTGTCTGCTGGTTTATCTGTTTGTATATTTTACAGCAGGATTATTTTCTCTAAACTTTGCAGAGGGATGGGGCCTGGGTCTGGGAAGAACCTATTACATTTTGGTGCAGATTAAGAAGCAGATCGAGGATTTTTTTTCTTCTTATCTCTCACTCGGACCATTTTTTTTAATGACAAATAAATCCTTTAATATCTTATATAACCAGACCATCATTTGTAGGACTGTTCATACTATGCGCTCTACTGAGTGTCATTCTTGTTTTCTTTTGTATTTTACAACGTCAAATGAAAGATCATTACAGTGTTCAACTTTGTTTTCAATATACTTGCTTACACAACAAAATTCGTAGATTATGTGTCTTGCTAAAGTGTGGAAAAACTAATAAAAAACTAAAAAGGAGAGACTTGTCAGTAACAGGATACAGAACTGTTTGAACTGATTGTGGAGGTTCATTATTAACCTGACATAGTTCAAGCACATAACATATACGAAAGCTAAATATGGATTAAACAAACAAAATCATATTCCTTACTTAAGGAGTTGTAGCAGAGCTGGTAAGTGTGTTTTATTTACCATAGACAAATAAAACAGCTTGCTTTCCCCCCCGAGTCCAGTCTTTATGCGAAGTTGATCAACTCCCACCTCCAGCTTCATACTGAACACACGGTCATGATTGAAGTGAATAAACACATTCCCCAAAATGTTTGAGTATTCCTTAAGTGCAGTCTCATGCTAACATATGGGCCCTCACAAACCTTTCTTGCCCTTTGCGAAGTTGCTGTCTCTTTAATGGAGTTTGGGTTAGAAGCCCCAGTTATTTCCAGCACCTGTGGGTGGCTCTATGAATAGAGCGCGCTAGAACACACACACACACACACACACACACACACATTTTTTCTTCGTCTCTGTGTGAGGTGGTGTGGTTTGGATGTCCAGGTGTTCTTTAGCTCCTGAAAACTTTATTACAAGGTGCAAGAGACACTCACTGACACACTGCTCACACACACACACACACACACACACACCTTTTCCGTCTTTCTCTCCCTGTGTATTAAACAGTGGTTCACTGAATTTCACCGTCTATCATGATGCTTGATCTTTTCGTGCTGAGCCTGCAGAGGTTTTGCTGTTCCTGATCTCAGTGTTTGAGCTTCACTGATATTACTGGCCAACATTCTGTCCCTATTCCAACTTGTAATGTGAACATTGGAAAGCAGAACATGATTCCGTCTTGTCTTTACAGGATTTGTAAATCTTCCCAGTTTTTAATAACCTATCTCCTTTCTGTCTCTCTCCCTCTCTCTTTAGCTTCAGACAACAGCCAGCGGTTTCAGGAAACATGTTTCGCTTTTGCATTAACACCACAGCAAGTCCAGCAGATCAGCAGTTCGATGTAAGGCCGCACTGTCAATTGTTTATGAATAATTCATGAAGTGTACGTGCCCTACAGATGGTGTGGTGATAAACTTGTGTCTCTACTCACAGGGACATCTCGGCGACCAAATGTGATTTCTCAGTTCAAGTTCAGCTGCGGTTTTGCCTGTCGGAGACGAGCTGTCCTCAGGAAGACCATTTCCCACCCAACCTCTGTGTGAAAGTCAACGGGAAGCCATGTAACCTGCCGGTGAGGAGCTCAGAGTCGAACACAGAACAAAACCAACAAACATACCGCCTTCTCTGATTGACGAGGATTGTAATGTTTCTATTATTCATTTCTGTTTTCCAGGGTTATCTTCCTCCAACCAAAAACGGTGTCGAGCCCAAGCGGCCCAGCCGGCCCATCAACATTACCTCATTGGTCAGATTGTCCACCACTGTCCCAAACACCATCGTGGTGTCGTGGACCGCTGAGATCGGACGGGTGAGAACCAAAGCCAGAGTCTTTCACAACTTTTACATGAATGTCAACAGTTTTAATACATTGTAAATTGAAATATATTCATAAAATATATTTGTATAATGTTACAAATCATTTTTGTAATTTATATATTTTTTTCTATTTGCTTGTCGCTCTGTGACTGGCCCTGAACTCGGTCTTTATGTGGGAGTTTAAGTGTCAGTTTGCACATTATTGTGTTATTGTATGAGTTCCTGTGTGTCCGCAGAGTTACTCCATGGCAGTGTACTTGGTGAAGCAGCAGTCGTCCACAGTGTTGTTACAGAGACTACGGGCAAAAGGCATCAGAAATCCAGACCACTCCAGGGCACTCAGTAAGGACCGCACGGATTCCACATGCTTTATCAGTCTCAGAATCAATATTGACCTTAATAACCACATCAGGCATCAACTAGACACTAATGCGCCGCATTTTAATACAATTCATTACAGAATTCAGTTGTTCCACTATAATTTTCTTCATACTTTTCTGACATACAAAAAGACACAATGCAACACAAGACAACATAATAAAGTTCCACTGTAAATTTTGTGTATAACAAACTTTTGTAACATTTGGCTCAGTTTTCAGCACCACAGTGACCTCTTGCTTCATGTTATACATGCACAGTAAATGACCCCAGTGACTTTCACACAGTGATGAATGCAAATTTTAAGGAATCGTTATTCGTAGACGCTCTGAGTTTAGATAATGGAATCAGTATTGGGAGAGAAAAATTATTAACTCAGATATGAGCTGATTGTAGAGGTTCATTATTAACTCATATCTCAAGTATGATTTTATATGAACGGCAGTTAAATGATTTTTTAAAAGTATATATTGAATGCTTGTGATGTTGTCTGTCAGCTTGAAGAAGCAGGTTGTGATAGCGTTTGATCATTTGTAGTAATAATGCATATACATATATACATATATATATTTTGTACTGTATGGGAAGTGCTGTAAGAAGAAGTAAGAGGATTGAGGTGCATGGGGGATTCTCTCCTCCCAACATAGAATGAGGAGCATCATTTGTGACCTTGGTGTGAGACAAGTATTAAAGGAGTAACTACCTGAAACAATAAACGGAACACGTCAGTAAAAAGGTCTTGCTGCTGTTTCTGTCTCTCATGTGTGTTTTGTGTTTTGCCTCTTCTCTCCAGTCAAAGAGAAGCTAACAGCAGACCCAGACAGTGAAATAGCCACGACCAGCCTTCGAGTGTCGCTGCTCTGCCCGGTAAACATGCTCCCTTCTCTTCATGAATTTAAGGCGTGTTTAAGAGACCCAGTCATGCCCAAACATGTCCGTCCATTCTTTTCCTTTTCCCTCGTCACTGAATGTGACTCAAACCGCCTTCATGCGCTGACGTCCTGGTTGAATGACTGATGAATGCATGATGCTGTCAAAATGTCTTCTCAGCCCCTATCCAATATCTTCCCCATGTGGGTTTGGCATGTTTATGAATTCCGTAAACCCTCCATCCCCGCTGTGTTTCATCTCCATGCCCTGACTACATGTTTGTGCGCACTGTGCAGCTGGGGAAGATGCGGCTGATGATCCCATGCCGGGCACTGACATGCTCCCACCTGCAGTGCTTTGACGCCACACTCTACATCCAGATGAATGAGAAGAAGCCCACCTGGGTTTGTCCTGTCTGTGACAAGAAGGCCCCCTATGAACACCTCATCATCGACGGGTAAGTCTCCCAACACTCCCCTGCCGGTGACCTGTTTGGAAATTGTGGAAAGTAAGTTAAGAAAAAAGCTAATTCAACCCAAATGTTTGAACATCCTAGTCTTCCAGTCACAGGGAAGTACAGTCTGTAACCTCAGTTTTTGATCTTTATAAGAGGCGTTTGACATTTTGAGAAATATTTTTCTTTTCTTGCTGAGTGTCAAAGAGACAAACTAGCCCAGGAAGTCACTTTGACTGGCCAAAACATGGTGTGTCAGATAACGCCACTTCAGTGTGAGATATAACGAGTCAGCTTTAGAGGTACATTTTTATAAACCTTTGAATAGACTGTTAGCTGTTTCCAGTCTGTATACTAAGCTTCATGTTCCCAGACATGGGAGTCTTCTCATCTATCTCTGAAAAAGAACGCAAATTAGCTTTTATCCCTTATATGATGAAGTGTTCCCTTAAATTGTGTAAGAATCCATGTTGTCCAATTAGAACTAGACGACACAAATTAATGAAATAAGCTGTTGTTTGTTTAATTAATCTCAACTCAGGTTTTTCTTTTTAAGTTATTGTGGGAGCTTTCAGTTCTATCTTGTGGGCTTCTTCTGTCTTTCTCATGTGCATTACAGTAGCCCACAGTAAATTGATCTTGAGTTATGGCTTTAGTTGTCAAACTCAGCTCAACTTTTTGATCTAAATTGACATCTGTCTTTCACTTTCAACACCGATTTACAAAATAATCCCAAAAGAACAACCTTATTTTGTATTGATTGTTGCTTGCACATTTACTCAGGACTTTACCCACAGAGTTCATGTTTCACGTTTTTTTTTATTATTTATAACCTGTCTATAACTAATGTATTTGCGATCATCTCAAAGCTTAGAGTGCCACAGAAACACTCATGTGTGACTTTTAGATCGAAAATGTATGTCCAGAGCATCTTTTAGTCTTGAAGATGACTCTTTGTAGTTTGTAGTTTTTTGGGTTTGTAGTTTGCTTCGGAGATCTGAGGAGAGCAGCTGTAGTCAATTTAGACTCACAACATAAACAGAAAATGCCCGAGAAATGCTTTGGAAAAATCTTTCAGACCGCTCCTGCAGCTTTCAGTATGTTTCACATAGTCACATCACTCATTCAGCCACATTTAAAGCCTCCAGGTGTAATATATATCAATCGTATAATATGAAAATATAGACGTTGGAGTAATCCATGCAGAGAGACAGTGTTGAGTAGGTTACTCTCTTCTTTCAGATTTTAAAGTGGAGTGTCTTTTCCACTGTGCTCAGCCTTTTCTTTAAAAGAAATACCAATTGCTGTGTGTTTGTTTACATCTTGGACGGGCGTGTGAACAAGTTTTTTTTTTGTTCTCAGGCTTTTCGTGGAGATCCTCAACAGCTGCACTGACTGTGATGAGATCCAGTTTAAGGAGGACGGCAGCTGGGCCCCCATGAGGTCTAAGAAGGAAGTGCAGGAGGTCTCCTCTGCATCGTATAACAACGGGCTGGATGGTGAGACGGGGCGTGAGGGGTGAAGGGGGACAGGGTGGAGTCAGAGACAGAAAGGTTGCCTTTACATGACGGCAGTGTGAAGAGGCTGGAAGGATTAAAAGAGGATTTAAGAGACGTGGTGAGAGAGAGAGAGAGAGAGAGAGAAAGTGCATTTACATTCCCTCCTTTGTGTATGCATTGTCAGCCTTAATTTAGTGAAGCATCAATCATAAGGCCACGCAGTAAACTGCCTGTCTCCATAGTAACAAACTTACTGTATCTCATATGAGAGCAGGGGACGTGTACGTGTGCATTTGAGCATGCTCACAATACTCAGCAGCAGTGCTTCATTTTAATACAATCATAAACATTTGTACAAATACAAACTAGTCTCACTGTCACCGCTGCTCTCCAGGTTCATGCCGAACGTCTGCAGGCTCAGATCAGCGGAGCTCCTCGTCGTCCAGCCACGGCGGCGACAGCAGCAAGAAGGTGGAAGTGATCGACTTGACACTGGACAGCTCCTCAGATGACGAAGGGCAGGATTCACCGCCTTCTCCGCCGCCGCCGCCGCCGCCGCCTCTTCCACCCAAAAGACCATGTCCCTCAGTGTCCCCGACCTCGCCGCCCATCATTAACAAAGGGTCAGACACACACTTTTAGACTGTGATCTCACCTCCACGCTAATTTTGGATTTCATTAAATGTGGAAATGAGGCTCATTTCAGTTGCTTGCATGGGTAGTTATGTATCTAGATATTAGGAGTTTTACTCACAAACACACACTTGTCTTTTACAAATCAACATCACTGAAAGTAGGCAGCCAAGGGTGTGGACTGAGAAACGTGTGTCTTATCTTCATTTTCAAAGTTAAAGTAGGTGATTTTCCAAAACAACAACACTGAATCTGTTTGTTTTCATCATGAGCAGAGAGTTAACGTTTAGCCAGGTGTAAGTGGACATGTATGTTAATTTGTCAAATAGAATTAAATGCTTGGCAAACCTCAGGATAAAAAATAAAACCTTGTTAAAGATTTGACTTCAGGTTCCTTTAAACTATAACAACAACAATTTATTTTGAATTCAAATTCATTATGTGCGTCTGTGTAGAAACTGCTGCTGCTGCTCTGCTTCATTTGAGTTAAATGAGTCCTGACGGTTATTGTTTAGAGGTTTGTGTTCTGTGCTCAGTGGAGCAGACGGCACGCCCTGTGACTTACCTGATAAACATGACATGGAATAAAAGTCCTAATTATAAATTAAGTTGCTTCTTTGCCTCTTCATCTCTAAAACTGTCCCTCTGTATCTGCCTTCAGAGTGTTGAACCTGCACCACCAGGCCTCTCCAGTGAGCCGCACCCCCAGCATGCCAGCGATGGACACCGGCTACATCCCTCCTGTACCCCCACTTATCCAAGACTATAGACCCTACTACCACACCCCCAATGACCTGTCAGGTAAACACAGACACACTCACACTCACGGTGACTTGGGAATATTAATTGTAGCGTGTTCATTGCTCAAAACGACAAATTAAAGTCGAGTGTTGCTCAAACTCTCTTTCAAGAGATCCCAGTTTTCCATTTCAATTCAATTAGATTTTATTTGTATAGCGCCAAATCACAACATACTTAAGGCACTTGTTCCATTATTACCAAAATAGTTAGTGATAGTGTGTGATCATTTTGCAAGCTTCTGAGACAATCCAACTATAAAGCGAGGAATCTATGTCTGTATGTGTCCAGAACCCTTAACCCCATTGGTTCTACACTTGGCACGTTTATTGTTTAAGGCCCAAGGAAGTCGGCCATTTGGTATTTGATATAGTCAATATCAATAAACTCGGGATAAACAGAAGAAGGTCTGCCTTCTTCTGCAGTTGTAGGTGCAGGGCAGTGTGCCTCAACAGGAAGTCTGTCTTCGACAGTGTGCCTTAATCCACAGGCTGCCGCTCTTTCGCAGGAGCGTACTACTAAATTACAAATGTTCGCTGCCTTCAACCAAATTCTTTTACGCCGCCAAAAGCTCAACTCTAAAATGGAGGTGTTTCTTTCAGATTAGGCGACTGATATGGGGATCTCTAGCTTCGCTCAATGATGCAACCATTTCATAACGGGTGTATTGTGCAGAACCAAAGAATGAACGATGTCAAGTGTCAAGTTGTTTGTATGAACACACACGACAAAACGCTGCAAGCTGCAATACACAAATCAAATATTGGCTCGCTCCAAGCAGGCATGTTTTCAACGGGCACTGCACTAGTATCAATAATACTGAACAGGAAGGGATGAATATTAGGAAACGTGACAAAGCAATGGCTCATGTTGCTCCTGCACATTGGCATCTCTCACACATGGCAGAGAGAGAGCTTGTGTAGTTTGACCTTAGAATAGTGGAGTCTATGTAATATCTCAGATTGAATAAAACTATGTGGTTTTTGTTGATATTCACCGCTGACTCTGCCTGTTCTTGATTTCCAGAGTTGAACTTCTTCTCTTTCCTTCAAGGCGACAATCATCAGGTATGTGCGCCAGTTCATCACGTTATGTGGAGATGTTGAATTTACCAGCGAACAGCTCACTTTTGGTTTCAGTGGAAGCCTTTGGCCACGGTTAGTTTTAGAATCACACAGGGGCTCTGACTCTACAGCTACAAAAGAACAAAGCTGCTGCATGACAAACTTTTTCTTTTTCGGTAAACAGAGTAGTGATGGAAAATTCCTCATGCAAAGTCAATCAGTCAAGATTTGAAGGTAAAAAGAAAGAAAAATACATACAGTTGAATCCTGGTGTTCAGTAGATGCGATGTTATACGACCTCCTGGTACACAGTGTTCCCGTCGAAGGAGAAATGAGAGCGAGACCTTTGACAGATGACGGTTGTCACCCCAATATCCCTGGTGGGTTGAATTCACGTGGGGCAGTCGCACATAAAGACACATCTCTTGATTTCTGATATCCTGGACTTTCATTCCTCTGTTATTTGAAATTAATATTTTAAAAGGTTGATTCCCCCAAACCACATAAGTCATATTGTCACTTCCTGTGTTCGAGAGATTTTCTGCTGCAGCCTCAACACACTGAGGGTGAATGAATTAAAAACAGGAACTACGTATCTAAAATCAATATCCCTGTTATTCTGGTGAGTCCACAGAATCCACTCTTGACTATTTTCATTATAACTACTTTCTCCTAATAAATAGAGTACTAGCCCATATGAAGATTATAGGCGTCATCTTCAACAGTGACATCGCCGCTGGAAAGATGCAGAGGCAGATATCTCAAAACCCAAACATACAAACAGTAGAAACAGAACTTCCTGCACAACTCAACACTACGGGATGTTATTATGTAAATATGTTTTGTAATTTGGGCAAATGTTAAAAATGTCATCTGCTGTTTTAATGCTGTTCTTCATTAGGTAGAGTCCGGAATTAACGGCCTGATTGCTGCTGGTTTCTTCATGTTTCAGTGTTTTCAAACGCGGCCATGTTCTCGAAGAATCTCATCTTTGATGCTAAAATAATTCTTAAAACTATGATAGTGCAGAAAAAGTGAACCGCTCAGTGCTTCCTCTATAGATGTGCTCACAAAGCTACTGAGAGGAACAGAGGAACGGGGCGGGGGCGTCCCCGTTGCTACGGGTGACATCAGCTTTATCTCCAAAGTGACAGCTTGAAAGATGACCTGTCTATGTGAATGAATATATTTAGCAGTACGCTGCAGCACAGAGAACAAACTCAGTTTGAGAGATTCTCATTAACCTCATCTGAAAAAACATAAAACAAATGTTTTAATCAGTTTTACCCAGTAGTTCAATGATTTCAGATTTATGGTGTGATGAATAATGACCAGTGCAGAACTTTGAAAACCACCTTGTCTGGTGTTTAATAAATTCATTGGTGCAGTGAGTGTATTGTCATTAACTATCTTAAGCTTTAAAGGAAAATCATTTTCTAAGACTCTGGTGCATGAGGCTCTTTACCCCGCAGCAGCAGAATAACTCTAATTTCTCCCAGACGTATGATTTAACATTTAGAGCTGAAATTCTTTGTGAACTACTCTTAAGGCCCCTTCTGACTAAAGTTGCTTTCAGACCTGAACAGCACTGAAGTCCGGACATTTCCCTGAAATTTTCCCGAGGGGCTGTATGTGAGAAAGCAAATGTTCAAAAATGTACAGACATTTTCTAGAACTTTTCTTAATATCTGAAAGCAGCTCATGTCCTCAGCTCAAGTCTTCAATCCGCTCTGTCGGAAGACGTGAGGATGCAGCAAATCGATAAACTCCGATCAAAAACCGCTCCTATAATAATGCCCGCTGTCATTTCTGATTGGTCACACTGGGACATTGAGAATTACGCCATACATTTCTGTCACTGTCTGATTTTTGCCGCAGGATGTCTTCGGTCACCAAACTCCAAATGAGCTGTAGGCAGACAGTCTGAGATTGACAATCACAGATTTTACAATGTTCCTTTCACAGTGCAAAGATAAATACTTTATTAATCCTGAGGGAGATTCAGAGTCAGGGTTCTGACACCAAGATGATTTCAGGAGTTTCTCAAAACTCAGCCAGCACGAGCTACTTGAACTGTTCAGATGTTCTGTGATGATTCCCACCAGACTAACACGTCCTCCTCTGCCCTCCACGGTTTCAGCATTACAGCATGGTGATGGCAGCGGCGGCCGCCGCTTCGGCCTCCGACGACCACGAGCTGCTCCTCAACCGCTTCCTGCCCTACAGCGCCGCCACCTCCTCCGCCTCCCAGCTGTTCCTCGACCAATCGGGAGCCGCGACGGCCACATCGCTGACGGCGCCGGCCAACGGGGCGAGCAGCTCGGGCAGCAGCAGCAGCCTGGTCTCGTCCAGCAGCCTCCGTGACACTCACTCAACACACTCGTCGTCACACTCGGGCTCGCACTCCGCACACACACACCCCGGCGTGGTGGCCAGCCGCAGCAGCGCAGAGGCAGCAGTGGCAGCTATTTACGGCGGGATACCTGACGTTATATCGTTGGACTGACTAAGAAAAAGAGTCGAGACACACTTTGCGTCCAGCTTTGATCCAGCGATGAACCCAGTCACTAACTGTTTGACAGCAGGCGGACATTTGGATCCAGAAACCAGACTTGTGGAGTCTTAATGTCAAGACTGCCTGAAGAGGAGCACTAATGTTGTGAGTGGGTAACAGGTCTGGGGGGGGGGTTCCGTTCACGAGCCTGACCTGAGAACAGTTCTGAGTCATCATTTAAAAGGGTCAGCTGAGGACACCGTGTTGGTTTACTGACTTCAGATCGTACGTACACCAGCACGTGAGCCCACCACACTACTGTGGTGGCACCAGCCAAACAGCAGAGACGCTACCTGAGCAAACTCACAAAGGAGGAGGGCTCTTCTTTTTTTAACAGAAACGAGGAATGGCACCGTGTACAGAGAACAAAATCTATTTTCCTCTTTTAATTTTTGTATGTTAAATCGGGACATTTTCAGTCACGTGAGCTGCTTCTGTCGCCGTTTTAAAAGTGGAGGACTGAGGGTTTCAAATTTTGTTTTGTTTTGTCTTTTTCCCCCCACAAAAGCTTATACATACGCCTGTTGCCACGTGGTTTTCTTTTTCTTTTCCTTTACCTCTATCCTGTTTAAATTCCCTCTTGCATTTCTCTTATCAGAATCTTCAATCCTCAGTCTCTTTCTCTCCTGCTCATTATTAAATTCATTTTGTATTATTTCTTCATCCAATGGCAAGAACTTTTCAGAGGCTGAAGTGACCTCATATTCATGTACTAATAATTTTATTATGCTTCTAAGTTATGTATGATATTTAAACAGTTTATACACACATACGTGTACGTGTGAGTGCGTGCGCACGTGTGCATTCCCTGTGACCTTCAGGTTTATGCTTTGGGGAGTGTGTAGGTGGAAATTAACCATGTTTGGTTTTTCACAAGTTAATTTCCAGTTCCTTATAGAGACTCGCTGGTGGCAAACAGCAATCCGAGACTTTTAGACTATTTATACTTTCCAGTTTAGATTTTAAGCTGGAAGAGAGTTTTTTTTTTTTTTTTTGCACAATGCCAAAAAAATAAATGTATGGTACCAATGGAGATTATCACAATAATCAGAGTGCAGTTGCATCTGTCTGTGGCCACGGTGTGTTTCCAGTCACGTGTCCAGCTGCTGGTTCTTCAGGCGTGTTAAACTGTATCCTTTTGGCTTTCGTCTTCTCAAATCTTTTTTTTTTTTTTTTTTTTTGCTTGACTGTTAAGAAGTAATCACGATGGAGCTCAAACTGTTGTAGCAGCATCGGGCTCTTTAAAAAAAAAAAAAAAGACAGGCATCCCCAGACATGTGCCACAGCTCCACTGGAGCGAGTGACCAGGTGAAACTAGTGCCTGTTCATGTGCATTACAGCGTGTTTGGAATCAGGTTTTCGGACTTAAAAAACAAGAATGTCCCAATGGTCGCATCACAACCGAGGCCCCCGTCGCTGTCTCAACTAAATTTGAGCTGTGACTGATATCTTCAAATGTCCAGGGATTTATGTTGTGGAAGAAGAATAGAGTTAGCTGAAGCAGGCAGTTTGTGCCACAGTGAAAGTGGGTGATCTTAGCATGCCAACTTAGACGGCCCAGAGCCAGCTGCTTTAAAAATACATGACCTGTCTGGAACTTCAGACTTCAAACACCCTCCGAGATAAGTCGGTTCGCAATGTGGAAGTGTCAAAGAGAGGCGGAGGGTTTCTGGATACATCCATGTTGTTGCCATTCAGCTGAGAACGCAGAGTTTGCTCGTGAATGTATCGCAGTTATAAGAGTGCACTCACCTTTTGTTCCCACTTTAATCACGGTCACTATCCACAGCCGAGATCCACTGTAGTCTGGTCACATTAGTGGGGACACGCGCAGTCGACCTGGTTCGCCTCCTCCGTGCCCCCGTCAGCCCACCTCCTCCTCCTCCAGCCTGTGCGTCCTTGAAACTTTCCCCTCTAATCAGTTCCTCTTAGATCTTCCTCTTCCAGACGTCCGAGACAGACGGCTCACGTCAAAGTCCAATTATCAGCACCACAATAACATAATCACATCTGACAGTAACCCCGTGACCTGACATCCTCTGTCCTGTCCTTCAGCAGCCGAGGGACTGAGGGGACCGAGAGTGACCCCCAGCTCTTCCCCGCCCGCCTGCTCTTGGCATCTTTAACTTTATTCCTTGTTCTTCTCGTGGGAACCAACCCCAGCTCTTGAACCGACTCAGTCATTTGCTGGAACAACTCTTGTGTATTTCCTGTGTTATTATAGTATTTTATTTATTTTTGTCATTATTTCTATATATATTATATTTTTTCAAATTGTTTGGTCTCCGTGGGTGACAGTGTGAGTCTTATTTAATATGCATTTTATTATTTTTTGCCAGCGGAGTGATTTTTTTCTCAAAAAGATTCTGTTCGGTTGTTTGTCATGAAAATATCTGTGTTGACTTGGTAACACTTAATAATAAGGGCACAAAACACATGCTTAGTTAATACGAGCATGACTCATGATGATATAATGCATGAATTAATTCAGAGTTCATTAAGAATTCATGTTGCTCACCATTAAGGAATGATGGAGTCACTGTGCGTTTATGTTAGATAACATCTAATGGATCATCAATTAGTGATTAACTCACTTCATACATTCATTTAAAAGCCACCAAATTAGCTGCAGAGCCTGTTTTGTTTTGTGGTTGTTGGATGAAAACGTTAACATGTTGCTCTGTGATCCATCAGGCAGCAGGCGAAACGAAATCTCGTTAAAGAGTTTGATACAGATATTCATGATGAATCCTGCTCATTTTGTCGTTCCCCTGCCAGAGTAACTGTAAACTCTGTTGTGCTCTGTCACACTTCATCCCGATGGATGGTCACAGTTCTTAAGCAGAGGGAGGAGATTCGTCTCAGTGAGGAAGATTGAGGAGTTTGTATATCACACCATGGACTGAGAAACTTAGATTGTGACGTATATGGTTTGACTAATAAGGACATACGGCACCAAGGAGGCATTGAGTTCTCTTAGCATAGCTACATGTGACCCTGAGTATAGTCATGTTGATGATCAGGCTTTACACCGTCAATGTCAAATCTTAATAATACCGACATCAAAAAGGCCAATCGGTAAAGTTTGTAAAACTTTTATGTTTCTTGCCTCGAAAAAAGTAGAAGTTTGGGAGAAGAGATGTTTTCACGGAACAGCGATGATGTACAACCTGATTCCGTCTCATCTGGTGTTAACTCATCACATGAACCTGTGTGTTTGTGCCTTTTGTTATGAATGTTACCGTGACTCGCTTTGCTCACGAAGACGTTGTTTTCACTCATGTCAGTTGAATATGAATCACCGGCGTTTGGAGACTTGGGCTGGTCACAGTTCATGAACGCATCTGATCGCGCTTTAATTTATTGTAACTTCTTCTGTCCTCAGACTGTGTTTGTGCTGCCGATAACAATCCCTCAAATGACGTGAGATCAGCTTGAATGTTTTTCTGTCGAAGTGCTCTACATCCTCGGGTCTGTATGGGATTACCCCCCCCACACACACACACACACACACACACACACACAATGTGTTCCGCAGTGTCCACAGCTCCCTCCTGTGGTTCCCCGTTGTTCCCAGATTTAGCGAGAAGCCGTCATTATTGTGCTGGGTTTTCTTTCTCTCTTTCATTTTCGAACAAATGGGCCGTTTATCGCGGGGAGAAAACGTCAGCCCGCCTGCAGGAATGGATGAATGAAAGCACAAGGCCGGTGCCGTCTCAGCCACTCTCCAGCTTCAGTCAAACACAGGTGTGAACATTCGTGTAGTATCAACACACAGCATATATATTTTTTTCCAGCCGCTTTTATGTTTGCTGATTTGAACTCTGGGTCAGGACACGGGAGCAAAACCAACGTCCGCAAAGAATAAAGCGAACGGAATAAGGCCACTTTAATCAGCCGCTCCTCTTAACTGTGTTTTCAAGAGCTCAACTCTTTGGTTGTCACAGCGTCTCACCGTAGAAGGGAAAGGTCAACAACATGTGTATTATGTCTGTACGGAAACCTGACAAAGGAAAGTTCCAATCCAAATGTGGGTATTTGATTGTCTGTGTGTCTGCTTTTATGTGTTTCAATTCAGAGCAAGAGAATAAATTAATTTATATATTTTTTAGAAAATGAAAGCTGTACGATTATTGAAAAGAAAAAAAAGGACTGTGGCCAATAAAGAGTCTCACACAACGGTAAAGAATCTCAAAGTCAGACTCAAGTCGGTATCTTCACTCACTGCCTTAAAACATTCACAGGTTCTGTTTCCACAGCTCCAATCCCAGAAAAGAAATCATTTAAAAAAAGGCTTTTTCAAGGAGGGAAGAGACGACCGTGTACAGTAGACACTTGTCAGTTTGTACAAACATACCAAGTGGTAAAAAAAAAGAATATTTATTACCTGCATTGGAAGAAATTGTTTACTTATTGAATGTTACCTGTTTATGTAGAAAAAGTTTAGATGTAATAAAAATGCATTCTGGTATTTCTCTGTCTCGTCGTGCGTTTATCTGAACACTGGGTGGCAGCAGAGAGTCGTGTTGATCTACATCTCCCATGCTGTTACGATACTAATCCAATCACGCACGACGTGCCGACCCCAGCCGGTGCCTTCCCGACTGCGACGCGAGCTGCACTTGATGTGAACATCTTAAGTTATTAATGAGATATTCATTTTTGAAATGAAAAGTGATGTGGGGCGGGAAGCGGCGAGCCTCACACTCCGAGGAGCATCCGTTACGCACGAGGCGGATGGAGACCTCACGTCTAAGGTTCGCCCCTTTACACCTCAAGCCCCCCCGCGGACTGAGTGAGTTCAGGGCGGGTGTTGAACGCGTCTTTTCACGCTGTCAGAGCTGATGTTGGATGACAGGACGAGGGTGGGGTGGATGCGGATGGGAGGAGGGGGAGAGGGCATCATCTGGATCTGGACATCGATGTTTTTGTCTAACTTTAACTGCACAGCAGAGTCCAGGTTGTGCTGACCAGTCTGTGAGCTGCTGATATTATGGACGAGGAGAGTGAAAGCGTTTATTTGAACAGGTCCCTGGCGGAGATGGACCGCTTCAGCAACCTGGAGGACATCGACGTGTCCGCGGACGGGAGCCCGGCTCTGAGGTTCCTCATCTGCCTCGTGTACTCGGTGGTCTGCGCCGCGGGTCTGGTGGGAAACCTGCTGGTCCTCTTCTTCATCAGGGTGAAAAAAGAAAGGAAGAAGTCCACCATCAACTTCTTCGTGCTCAACTTGGCAGTGACGGACCTGCAGTTCGTGCTCACCCTGCCCTTCTGGGCCGTGGACACCGCGCTGGACTTCAGCTGGCCGTTTGGAGACGCCATGTGCAAAATCCTCCTCTCCATCACCGTAATGAATATGTACGCCAGCGTGTTCTGTCTCACGGCCATGAGTGTGACCCGCTACTGGTCCGTCGCCTCTGCTCTGAAGAACAGAACCGCGCAGAGGTCCTTTTCCGCCAAATGGACCTGCGTAATCATTTGGACCCTGGCGACCCTGGCGACTGCGCCGACGTCGATTTTCTCTACCGTCAGCAACGTGACTGGGGAGAAACTGTGTTTGCTGAGGTTCCCCGGTGGACAGTACTGGTTGGCGGTTTATCACATACAGAAAATACTTGTGGGTTTTGTGTTGCCAATGTCCATCGTGTCCATCAGCTACATCATGCTGCTGCGTTTCATCCGCAATCGCGGTATGAAGTCAAGCAACCCCAAACGGAGATCCCAGGTCACAAAGTCGATCACCATCGTCGTGTTGTCCTTCTTTCTGTGCTGGATGCCGAACCAAGCCGTCACCCTGTGGAGTGTGCTGGTCAAGCTGAACGTTGCAAACTGGGACCGCGCGTACTACATAGTCCACACGTACGTGTTCCCGCTGACCGTCTGTCTGGCGCACACCAACAGCTGCCTGAACCCGATTATTTACTGCCTCATGAGGAAGGAGTTCAGGAATAAACTGAGGGATCTGCTACACAGAGGGTAGAGTTTGAACGAGAGCAAAATGTGTTGACAAACTGCAGCCTTAACCACGAGGCAACAAGTGCGCAACGACAGTAAAAAAGAAATGGCGTGAGAGATGAGACAGGTCAAAAAGGTCAAACAGGACAAGCAGTGTCATGTCTTAGACTATTTGCTCGATTCTGCTCATGCAAAATGTTAATTTTAGTAGTTCTCGTCTTTTGCGTAATGTCGCTGTTGGGAAACCACTGAAGCTGCTTTTAAGCAAGTTGCTGCTAATTTTGTGTAAAATAAAAACAACTAGCTAATAAATGATATCGTATGCATGATCGCCGTGACGTCGCTTGTTGCATAAAGCCACTAGCAGTGAAGGTATATCTCATCCACGGTCCAGGAGACTGCGTGCGTAATTACGCATGACAATTAACCTTCGCAGTAGTGTGCTCGTTCCACTCATCCAGCTGGTGAAAAGTGGAAAGGTTATATTAAAAAAAAGAAGTGTATGACAACTGTGTTTATAGCACGATCGTGGCTACAAACACAACCTCATCACCTGCTGAGGGCAAAGGTTGGAAAAGACAGGAGGAATGGTTAACAGCGTGTGCCAGAATCAGTTGTATAGAAAATGTATACCAGCTTAGTTTAAATATGTGTGACAGTGAAAATGTATTCATGTTTTTTTCCACGTGTCAGAATGGCTCATAAATAGATGTGCGCCACTGTGACCTGCCTGCAGGTGATGTGATGTGATGGGGTGGTAGGAACGGTGGAGTTGGCCTCCTGCAGGCTCCACTGTTCACACAGACGCATGAACTGCTGATTGAAGCTAATAGGCTCAGCCAGAAACACATTTTATAATGAAGTTTCATTCTTAGCCTCCACCATCACATCCGCAATAGCGCGAGCACTGCATGAGCCACGCAAGGTCTGGCTGAGTGGCCAGGCCGCAGCACACATGCACACACACACAGCTGGGTGCCGTCGTGCGCACATTCATATTGTATCAGAACCGTGGGCTCTATTTGTGTCTGACAGGGCCGAGACCAGCTGCCGCGGTGGAATGAATAGTGTTGACCTGAATGTAAAATGTTGACAATTTGTTTGATTCTGTTTTATTTACAGAATCATTTTAAATATAGGCAAACTGTTTTTATATTGTTTGGATGTATTGAGATGAATTTTATTTTTTGATGTGCTGTATATATCATTTCAAATGATTTTACTGTTGTGCTTGTTCATTTGACATATTTCATTTTATCCCTGGTGGAAACATTGACGCAAGTGCCATTACTGAGCGATAGGATCAACATGTTATCTTGCTGTTTTGATGTATACATATATATATTTCCCGCTGTAATATGTCAGTGCAGATGTTTGTTCTGTTTTCGATAATGTAGGTATGGAACAAGGGCATTGTTCACACTGTGACACGTTGTACTGACATTCGTGTGCTTTGTATGGGGCCATTACACACATGAGCTGACAAGAGTGTGTCTGTTGTCTTTCTTACGAATATCCCCCTTTTCAGGGCTTTATGCAAAAAAAAATGTAACTCAACTATAAATATTAATGCAGAAATGTTTCACCTGTAATTTAGTAGCTAATGATGGTTTTGTTGTTGCTAACAGCAGAATTGGACAATGTGCATTTGTGGTCAGATTTAGCATCTCTAGATAATAAAAGTGGGATTAAAGGACAAGGAGAAGCGCCACAGCGGTGTTGTCTATTTCTCAGAAGGCGTTATATGAAATATAGACCAGAAGACGCATATGAATTCTTATGGTTCAATCTACTTCCAAGCTTCTCTGCTGGTGCTTTCATCACAAGGATGCACAGTAGGTCCTGTAAAGGTCAGCTCCTCCTGACTCTTGGAGGACAAGCTTAACTCCTTTGGTGGAAACACCAAAAAAGCAACAGTCAGGCCTCCTCTCGCCAATCGGACTGTGAAATTGTGTGTAAAGGACAATTGAGTACATAAATATTGAATTAAAACTAACAATAAACACATTTCTTCGTGTTAAAAAAATTCAAAAATGCAGCGAGAACAAAAGAGGCGTTTGTTTTTTACGAGGTCCGCGCGGAGCCCGTGAACGCGGCGGCGCGCCGAGGCTCCGCGGTCAGCTGACCCGGCAGTAGACGGGCCAGTCTCGGCTTCTCTCCTCTGCGCGCTGGGCTCCGATGTCGGGGGTGTCTGTGACCGCAAGAAATGGACTCGGGCAATGCACGAATTTGATCAGTCGCACAACCGATCAGCTGAGTCTGTGAATGGCGCCAAAACAGGACCCTAAACCTAAATTTCAAGAAGGTCGGTGGAGAGAGAGAGAGAGAGAGAAAGACGCGCGGAAGAATCCGTGCAAAGGGGGGCGGGTTTGTTGTTGTTGTTATTGTAGCTGCAGCTCTGCGATGGTGTCTCCAGGGAGGGAGACAGAGACGCAATAGCTTCAAATATAATAGTAGAAATCATATAAGCACACGCAACACTCATGTTTATCAAAGCGTGTCGCCTGAAAAACAAAGCCACACGTCCGACTCACGCGTCAACGTGAGGCTAACGGCTAGCTAAGTAGCTAGCATGCGACTCAGACTGTGTGTTGTGTTCGACTGCTCACGTTTGTTCTTCCCTCCTCGCAGGTGAAAGAGTCCTGTGCTTTCATGGGCCATTGCTCTACGAGGCAAAGGTGTGTTACAGTGGTGTGTGTGTGTGTGTGTGTGTGTGCGTGCGTGTGTTTGTGTGTGTGTGTGTTATGAGTAAAGTATCAACCACAAAACAAATGTCAGCCAACCAACCATTTACGCGGGCCGGTGTGTTGTGTGTGTGTGTGTTCTCTTGTTCCACAGTGTGTGAAGATCAGCATAAAGGATAAGCAGATTAAATACTTCATTCACTACAGCGGATGGAACAAAAAGTGAGCATCTTGGTTCAGACACAATTTGATGCTCTCCCCATCCTGTGTGTGTGTGTGTGTGTGTGTGTGAGGTCTGTAAAATTATTATTATCATTTCTTTTTTGCAGCTGGGATGAATGGGTTCCTGAAAGCAGAGTTCTCAAATATGTGGACAGCAACCTTGCGAAACAAAAAGAGCTTCAAAAGGCCAATCAGTAAGTTTCCATTCATGCACACTAAAGGTATATAGATGATGATGAGGAAACCTGTTCGGGGGCTGCAACCACCGATTATTATCATTATGGGTTATGTAATAACATAAATAATCTGTCTATTATTTTCTCTCTTCGTCGCTTGGTCAATAGAATGTCACAGAGGAGCAGAGAAACTAGAGAATATCCACAGGTTAGAAGCTGAAATCAGAGAATTCAGACTTGAACTGATGTCGATTATTTCAGTAGTCGATAACTAAACGATTAATTGTTTCAGCTCTAGACCTGTTTCCAGGTAAATTAGTGAATAAATGAAAGTTTTTCCCCCAAAATAACATTTTGTAGTGTAGTATTAGTTGCTTTATGAGATGAAACCCAGTGCTCTTGACGGTACATTGCATTATGCATTTATAGAAGGATCCTCACTGATTTTCTCCTCCACAGGGACCATTATGTCGAGGGAAAGATGAGGGGTTTAGCACCAAGTAAGAAGATTGCTGCTGTGCAGCAGAAAAATGTCGATCTGTGAGTATCTACCTTGTTTTACCTTCAATAATTCAACATATGCCATGTTGGCCCGACGGTGGACACACTGTTGGGTGAAGTGACGTTCTTGTGTGTGTGCTGAATGTAGTCACATGTGTAATATTATCATATTATTATTCACTGAGTCTTTTTCTTCTTTGGCTCTTAGGAAAGTGAAAAAGGCCAAACAGAAGAGTAAGTAAAATGTTTCTACAGTTTTACAAACATTTTGTTTTTATAACCTAACGTCACACATTTGCCCAAAGGACAGAAAGATGTCCCGTCAGTTTATGAGATTAGATGTTTGCACTTGCCATTTTGGGCAAAGTGAGTCTGGTGATGCATCAGCCCTGTCAGACAGACATGTTAAAAAACAGCCTTTATGGATCTGTTAAGTGAAAGGAGAAGCTTTTATGTTGACAAACCGCCAAACTGATCTCACAGATTTTTCAAAAAAAAAACCATTAACCTTCATGTCTACATATTCATAAGTTGGGAAATATAATGGTTGTGTCTTGTTCAGCCCCAGGGCCGGGTGAAGGTACGAGCAGCGGAGAAGCAGCCCAGGGCCCACGGAAGAAGAGGGCTCGGGTCGATCCCACTGTGGAGAGTGTATGTACCATCAGTTATTTGTTTAAGTCTAAAGCTAAGAAGAAATGTAATTGACTTTGATTGAAGGTGCCATGTGACCACGCGGCTTCTGTCTGTTTTTACATAATCCTGCTAACAAACAAACAAGCGCACATGGGCAAAACGATTACCTCCTTGGCTGAGGTAAAAAATATATTTTTATTCTGTCTTTTGACAAATGGGAATAATAATTGCAAAATGCAATTGCTGACCTTGTACACTGAATTGAATCAAGTGTACTGTTCTATATGCTCTGTGCCTTCATCCTGTGTAATTTCCCCCTTGGAAAATTCTTTATAATATGGGTTCAATAGTGGTTGGTGTAAAGCTTTGTACTTATAATGATGCACTTGTATGTGTCTTTGTGTAGAGATGACGGACAAGCATTGCTGCTCTCAAACAACACACAACCATCGTAATAACCGGCAAAAACTTTGTGTGTTTTTCTGTGTGTGCAGGAGGAAATGTTCACCAACCGCGTGGAGGTGAAGGTGAAGATCCCCGAGGAGCTGAAGCCCTGGTTGGTGGATGACTGGGACCTCATCACACGACAGAAACAGGTGAAAATACACACACACACATACACATAACTATAACCATTTATATTTACTTCAGCTAATATGAACTGATGCCCGTCAGGAAATGTTGTATATATAATACAACTAATGTCAACTCCTTCGACAGTAATACTCAAATTATCTCTGAATACAGATTTATTATATCTCACATTTTTGTAGAATCTGATGTTTTTGCCACAGCAAAGGGGACAATTCTGCATGAAACGAACTGAATGAAAGTTCCGGATGAAGAGAATGTTTTTCTGTTTTCTTACAGTTATATCATCTTCCTGCTAAGAAGAACATAGAGACTGTTTTGGAGGACTATGCAAACTACAAGAAATCAAAAGGAAACTCAGACAATAAGTAAGAATAAAAATACATAAATTTCATTTCGGATGATGTGAAAGTAGAGAGTAACATTGGTGTCCTGTGACAATCTGCTCAGCATCGCTGCTCGTGTCCGCCTCATCACGCCAAGTGTCATAGTATTTTCATGCGTTCTTTTCCATCAGCGTTGAATTGCTGAGAGTGTAGACACAATCTTGTGCAACGTTCTCAGCGAGACAACAGAACATCTTTATTTACTCAGCAAATCATATACGCTGCCGACATTCTCATCTTATTCTGCCATGTTTTTGTATTGGTGTTGTTCTTGTCTCCTTGACTACCATTTGATAATATACATTTCAGAGGATGATGTATCCTATGATGGATACTTTAAACATAAAGAGTTGTGCTGTTGTACAGTAACACTCAAAAAAGGAGATATTTGCCAAACTGGCGCATTCATGTGCTCGCTGATGAATCGGATACACACATTTCTTTTTGGAGGTTAGCATGACGGATTTTAATCAGTGTTGTTTCTCTTCTGGCTCTGATTTTTCAGAGCGTGATTTCAATGCTGTTCAGCTGCAGATTCACAAGTATCACATTTTCGAATTTGGTCAACTTTGAACTGTTTAAACTGCCTCACAGCACAAAGAAAACAAAGAGACAAGTAAATTGATTTCCTGTCTCAAGCAAATTTTGAAAAAACAATATGATTGATGGTTCTTAAAAGCTGCGACCGCTGTCGTCTTCATGGAAGCTTGTTTGTGGCAATTACATGACTTTTTCTCTTCTCTGTTCATTCAGGGAGTACGCCGTAAACGAAGTGGTGGCAGGGATTCGCGAGTACTTCAACGTGATGCTCGGCACGCAGCTGCTGTACAAGTTCGAGAGGCCGCAGTACGCCGAGGTCCTGGCTGAGCACCCAGACATTCCGATGTCACAGGTTTACGGAGCTCCACACTTGCTGCGCCTATTTGGTACGGACCCTCAACACACAGTTAAAACTCACACACACACACACACACACGGCCATAGTCACAGAAGACAGGTTTGACAGGAGTCACTGAGTTTATGGTTTTACTGGAGTACTTCAAAACTATTTAAAATTGGAATCATTAGAAATTCTTCTGATACACGTACAGTAGCTGTGGGAGTGAATACAGTGATGTGGGTCTCACTGCGCGGCTGAAGAGGGCCGTCACTTTTCCCGAACACTCACTGAAATAATCTCCTTTGTCAGACATATCTCGGTTGAACCAGTATCCAAGGTCTTTGAAGTACAGATTTTTCGTAAGGCCTTTTTAGTAAGTTTTTCCCAAAGTTTAATATGAGCATAATAATCAGATGATTAATTATGAGAGTAGGCACCTCTCTAAAACAAGCTAAACATTATAACCTTCATGAATTTGGAATTTTCTGTGGGAGTGTTGGATTAGAATGCATCAGTTTCAGTCAGGTTTTCTTAATAAACTGACAACTTGGTGTATATATCACCATTGCAGTGAAAAGTACAGACTCCACTGTTATCGTAACTGTGAGTCATTTTAACATCTATGTAAAGCCGCAGATTTAAAGTATGACATATTATTTACGATCATTTGTGTTTCCAAATAAATTGTCTCACAAACATTAAGTAAACATAAGTTAACTAAGTGTTTTCCTTTTTATGAAGCATTTTTACATTCAACTCTTTAAAAAAAAAAAAGGCTCATTGTCCTTCAGTCTTCTGTCTCCCTCTGTCCCTTCTGTCTTCTTCACATATCTTGTTCCCCCGACAGTTCGTATTGGAGCCATGCTGGCCTACACGCCCCTGGACGAGAAGAGTCTGGCTTTGCTGCTCGGTTACCTCCAAGATTTCCTCAAGTGAGATTTAACTCCCGCCAAACCGCCACAGAAAGACCCACTGTCGTGTTTGGCCAATTCTCAAATGTCGTGCCACATCAACATTTCCACCAGTGCAGCCAGGCTTGTTGCGAATCCTCAAAACACAAGTCGAGAAATGGATTTTCTGCTCTGGAAAATATTTGTGCCCTGAGTGACAGTGTGCAGTCAACAGCCTTTTTATGATGGGTTGATCTGACACTTGGCTGTTTTATTTTAATGCACATTTAAAATGGTTTCAACGGATGATTCATGTGTCAAAGCTAAATCAAAACAAAAACAGAACTGCAAGATTCCATTTGACCCGATCCTGCAGTGCAGATATACACGTTTACTGACAAAAGTAATTTAGATTCTGAAGAGATTGAGTTGTGGCATGACATGACATTTAGGCACAGTACATATTTTATGTTGAACTTTCAGGCTACATGATATGTATTTTAGAATTTTCAGTGACAAATGAAAAAACTACTGTTTAGGAACTCAAAATGTCAACGTTTTGACCTCATCTCGCAATGGTGAAGAATTTTCATTCAAATCCGTCCATAATGTTTTGAGCGATCCTGCTAACAAACAAACAAAGAATCCGACAAACCCAATCAATCACATAACCTCCTTGGTGGAGATAATTAAATTGCTGTGACTTGCCACAGATAAACTTTCGTAACTGTATTCTTAGTTTGCACTGGTAAAGATTCTCTGATTAAAACATCTGTTGATACATGGAAAAAAGGACTAATTGTTACCGATTCATTCCTTTTCTCTGTATTGTTCTACTGAGTCAGACACTAGAACCTCTCTGACTTTTTCTTTATTCATCAAGTTCTCTTTGTGCCTTGAGACACAGTATAATAACTATAGTAATTTCCTTGATTTTTTTTCCACAGGTTTATTATTCCATTTCCATTCCAATTGCTTTCATAGGCTTCATTTCTCTTTTTTGTAACAGTTCCGCCTTCAGGGGTCATAGACCTCGCTGTCGTGGCTGGGAACAAATACCGTATGTTGCTGCTTCCAGAAATAACCGCAACCACAATGACAATTTTCTTTTCCATTTTCTCCAGGTACCTGGTGAAGAATTTCTCCACCCTGTTCAGTGCCAGTGACTACGAGGTCGCACCCCCAGAGTACCACCGCAAGGCTGTTTGAGAGCTCTCAGCCCACAGCGCTCCGTCTGAGGCACGTCATCCCCCGTCTCCCTGAACAAATGTACAATAACCATCACTACCCTTTAAGTGCAGACTTGGATTAGATTTTTCACTTGAAATGATGCACTTCCTCCTCGAACGGTCTCAGGAGCTTGTCACAATTGAGAGGTCAAATATTTGAGGTTTTGCTGAACCTCACTGGACCTTTCTCTTTTTTTTATTTTTTTCTCCCTTTGTCCTTATTCTCTCACTTCTTTGAAAAAGACACAAGAAAAAAAAAGTTTCACTGTTGAAAAGTTGTTGTTTCCACAACCAAATCTCTTGTGTTATTGGTGCATTCCATCTGATATTTGTTATTGTTGCATGCGTGTATTTATTTGTAGTGTAGTTTTTCTTCTGCCACATGAGGTGCAATTTAATGCTGGACCACATGGTCAGCGTTCAGCAGTCAATGTTTTTGTATCATTATCTTGTGTATTTGTATCGATTTGTAAAAAAAAAAGGAAAAAAGTTTCTACACAATCTCTGCATTCACTTTGTCGCCTTGTTCATATCTTGTAAATTATTCCATGTCATCACTGTTCTTTCTTGTTTCTCACTGATGAAGTAAGTTGGAAAATAGCAGAGGAACAGCTCAGTAGGATCAAGACACAACGCGCGACTGTACTTAAGCACATCAGACATCAAAGTCTTCAGAGATTCTGTGGTTTAATGTTCATCTGACAAGAAGGAGCAAAAACATCCATCTTTCATGCACGTGTTCAGCTCATGAAAAATATAAGTTTCTCATGTGCCACGTGAAAGCAGTAATTCTCAAGATGTGCAAATGTACAAAATCCAATATGCTGTGGGCAATATGTTTTAACCCTTTATTCAACAAGGAAGGGAAACAATCACGGGTTATTTTTAAGACTTTCATGGAAATGACAGAAGATTTTTAAAGTCATTCAGTAAGAAATTCCGTTTGGTAATTTATTAAAACTTTGTTAAAGAAAATGCAAATCCTTTGAACTGGCAAGATTCAGACTCAAGGTGGGAGTATATCTATTACTGTTGATGGGTTCATGCTAATGGTGCAAATTTTGACTACTGTTGTCTTGTTTATAACATATTTAATGAGATGATAACATGTTCATGTCAATTTGGGATGATAAAAAGAATCAGAGAAATAGTACATTTTCCTGTAAAGTGAATGAAATGAAAGCAAACAGCAGTGTGAACTGAAATGATTAAAAATATTAGCAACTTAAGAAACATGAAAAATCCAAGTGTATTGGATGATCCAAGAAACAGACAGATCTCACTAACTTAGGGATGTTCTCTTCAGGAAGCAATTTCCTTTCACGGTATTAAAAACAGTATTCAGCTAGTCCATTTACTCAGACGTGATATATAAACTTAGATCCATTAAACATGGGCACACTGTGGGTATAAGGAAAACATAGTCATTGACATTCTTTAGTTGTTAGGACCTGGATAACAACGTCTCTGATTTACAGGCCCATTAGTATCAAGAAGGCCGTGGACCTCCGGCCTGGACAGACCAAACAGAAGCGGCAGCTCCATTGTAATTCCATGGCAACTCCATGGGGACTCCATGGTAACGCTGTTACTATGGAGTCATAGACAAAGACAGACACATTTAATGGCCAGTATTATTCAGTTAAATATGTCTTCAAATTAAACAATGCTGATATAATATGAGGCAGGAGACTGAGGGTTAGTGGGAAACAAAAACAATATCCATTTATTGATGAACCCAAACATTTGATTGTGATTTTACCTTGTTGGACGTCTATTGACTAAGAGTCACTCAATAGTAAGTTTGTAGTGAACTAATTCAAACGTGTTAAATCACACAGGTGTGTTTTGTTTCCATTGTTAAACAAGCAAAACCAGAGTATAGAAATACTCTATCATGAGCAAAAGTACATAAGCATTAGCATCAAAGCATACTAAAAGTACTCATGGAGTATGACCCATTTCAATATAATATATATTGGATTATAATAATTGGCGCATTAGTGTATATCCCTTACCTTATCTCAACTCATCATATACTGCATCATAGTTTATTTGTTAATTTTATTTTGTATTATCAAGCTGTATCTGCAAAGTAACTTTCTTATCAAATGAATGTAGTGGAGTAAGAAGTAAAACATTGCCTCCTGAAATAACATGTAAAAAGCAGAAATTTAAATTTAAAATTGTAACATTTGTAACACTTGTGTGTAATGTGTGGAGAGAGTTCTGGCTCATGATTAGAGACCACCAGGGGGCAGCTTTATGTCCCCTCAACCAGTCCACCTGTTTTACCTTCTTTCCTACCGATTTGTGCTTTAAGTTTCAACTATCTTGGTCCTATAGGTGACTGCAGTTTCACTAATACAATTATATCAACATAGCAGAGGTACAGAGAGAGACTACAGTGAACTAAAATACTGAATCAACTTAACTTATACTTTACATGTCTTAGTGCAAGACAGTAAGGCAATAGCTGTGAATTGATTGAAACAAATATTTATGATACAAAGTTTTGAATATTGAGTGTCAATAGGGTTGATATAAAAAATGGATCTATCTTATGTTATATCACATCCTAGTCAACTGAACACTCTTCCTAGGGCTGCTTTATTTGTATATCTGCTGCTGTTTTGTGCATGAACACGATCTTCAGTTCAGAGAATTCACACAATAAACAATTATTTACCTTTCAAAATAAATGCCTCTTGTTTGCCAAATTATTACATTTGTTTTTGTAATACATTTGTAGCCAATCAACAATGTATTCAACCCATAAATGACGACACAGACTAGTCCTCGTGACAATAAAGAGTTTGGATAGTTGCTAGGATATGTGATCCTGGTATTAGTTTGACAGGCAATTTCAGATAATTTATGATAAATGTTATTGTTTTTTTATTACGAGTGTGATATTTCAGGTAGCAGACAGTTAGGTATAGAAATATTTGTAGAAAATAACAGATAGTGCATGTTGTCACTGCAGGTTCTTCATAGATGTGTGAGCACCTCGCCCAGGTGTGTCGCTCTTCAGGTGAGCCCGACATCTTCGCCAGGTTTTCCCTCCCTGTCCCAGGATGTCTCCAACTTCTCTCAACAGCACTTCACCAGGAAGTCCCGCCCCCCTTGGCGTTGCCGATTCGCCAGAAAACAATCCGCGACGCGCAACACTCTGGCCCGGTTGGCCCGGGGGGCCTGTCAATCAGAGCGCGATCAGGATTTGCGGTTAGGCGTCAGGTGAAACTCGTTCCGAGGGGAAAGAGGAGGACGGATGAACTCACTTCGTTTTGAACTTTGCGGCAAGTCTTTTTTATACTTTTTTTTAATGAATTTATTAGCCGAAGGGAACTTCTAACACCCAGGAGCCAACGACGTCCAAGATGAAGAGCCTGAAGTACCGATTGAAAAAGCACGAAGTGACCATCACAGTAAGTTAAAGCCTGTCGCGTGTTCGTCTTCTGTTTTGACTCAGTTTAGCTCCGATCTCCGTGTCCTGTCTGCTGCGTGCTCCCAGACCGCGCTAATGTCTGACGTTGTGTTGTTTTGTTGTCTGGAGCTCCGACCCCCTCCCTCCCTCCCTCCACCTCCACATTAGCCGCGGGCACGTTCCCACGGTGGTTCGGGTGGAAAACACACCGCCAGCGAGTCTGAGCACCTGCACCTCTGGTGGACGATGAGTTATCTTTATTGTTCACGGCCTCCCCATACACGAGCTGACTGGGTTGTTGTTGTTGTTGTTGTTGTTGTTGTTGCTGTTGTTCACTTACTGCGACGCACACGAAATCAGTGCGCCAGAGTGTCGCTGGTATCGGGGGTCATCACCGTGGTGCCTGTAAGACACGCTGCGGGGCTTTTCCCCCTTCTTTCTTCTTCACGGACGTTTCTTTTGTGTCCTGTAAAGACTGTGGGAATAAACTCAGCAACCCCTTAAGAGCTGCTTGGCTTTCAAAGTTGCGAGATGTGTTGACTCCTCTGGGGTTTGCATGTAACTAAGTGCATGTACTCAGAAGTATTTAAGTACTACTTGAGTAATTCAACTTATTGGTACTTCATAATTATGTTTCAGCATGTTCATTAGGGAAGTATTTTACTTTTTGTACTTCATTTATTTGATATCTTAAGTAAGAAGTTACTACAAAGCATATCAAGTTTAACCAAATACCCAACAGTCTACTGTGCACAACTAGAGCTTAAATAATTATAATAATCATATTATAATTCGAGTGAATTATAGTATGATTATTTGAGTGACATTAATGAAAAGTAGATGAGTAGATGTACCGATGTGAGTAAGGAAGATGTAAGCAGATGGTTTTGTCCTTTTATAAAAAAGTATTCAAGGTCCGCCTCAGCAAACACGGAGTAATATTATAATTTAAAAAAAAACCTTTTTTTCTCTTTCAACTGAACATCATTACTTTCCCGAAAGCTAGATTTCTTGCAGGGCTGGTGTATTAGACTTTAGCTGGGTGTAGGAGAACTGCAGCAATCTGGAAACATAATACAAAAGTCCTATATACAAATTTTACATTAAAGGCTCCCATCTCAATAGAATGAGTTTCAATGAGGAATGTTACAGCGATCTTGTTCTCAGGTTGACTCTACCTTGGAGAGTCAACCTGAATGAATAAAATCATAGTACTGAATGAATGAAATATAATATCCATTTGGTCGGTGCTTTTCAGCCAGCTGAAGTAAATCCATCATAGGCCTCATGTGTTATTGATTTGTCACAATCCAGCTATGGCTTATTGACTTTACTTAATAGAAAGGTTTTTCTATCGATACTCATGATTGTCCTCCTCCTGCAGCCAAAGAAACAAAGAGCTAGTTTTTGCCCTGAAGCACTTTCTGTTCCAGTTGTGTAAAAGTGACTTCAGGGAGAGCGAGCTGTGTGTTGAGGAAACAGGCGTGACATTTACACGTGACCTGAGTGATGATTCCAGAATATTCCCACTGCATTCCTCTGTGCAAAGGAGAGATCACAGCAAGACATCACTACAGTAGGTCTGAGCTCCTCGAACATTTATCTGAACTGTGTCTCAGCTCTGATTCGTCTGCTGCCAGAGCTCAAGGCATAGTTATCATTTATTTCATATGAGACCATCACCACCTGATCCACGTTCACCCTCAAACCTTTGATGTTCATAAAACATCAATCATAGCTGACATCAGAGCATTGCATTGACAGCATCAAGTGTGACTGTAAATGTTTTAGGTGCGTGCTTCCCTCATTGGTACACAACGCTTGGGAGGTGAATTCACTCTCTCCTTCCTGGTGGAGTGACTAATAATTAAGAAAAATACACTTGCATTTTCCGAGTGGGAGTGGCGAAGGGGAATCCGAAGGAAACTTGCTTTTAGTATGTGAACAATAAACAGTAACTGAATCCTGGCCAGAGAAGTGAAATCAGTTGAGGGAACAGTGTCTTCTTTCATTATAGTTTAAATTCATTAATTATTCTGGAATTTGCTTTTTCTTTGGTTTTTTTTAAACAAAGGAGCCATAAACTCCCTCTTCAGACTGTAGCAGACTTTTTTCAAGGCATAATTTATTTATTTTATTGTAATGTTTATTATTATTCTCCAATCAGATAATACTCGTCAAGTATTGACAACAACTTGTATTAGACAAAGAATGCTAACTATGCTGCCACACCACTTAAAGACAGATCTGAAAACTTAACGGCAAGAATTCAAAATGCCAACACATTCCCAGGCAGGACCAGGTCTGTTTGGCTCAGGTTTGAACCCGGTGGCTCCAGTTTCTTTTATTCTTTTGTGTAGGAGACCATTCTCCTATTAAAACAATTTTCATTTCCAAGAAGCCCGTTTGTCTTTTTTTTTTCTCTAGTGTCCTTTGGGTGTCATCGTTCCTCCGCCCTCCTTTTCTTCTCTCTTGATAAACCCCACACCTACGGGCCTTAGGCAGGTGTTATTGAATGACCTTTCACTTTGTTACACACATTCACTCGTAACACCATTTTGGATTTGTGTAAAAAAAAAAAAATCCTTACCAAATCCACAAACCTCAGGTGCAATCTCACAGCGGCCAGTGTTTTATTCAGAAATTGCCAATTCACCATATCAAATGCTTTGTCTGCATCAAATCTGATTAGCTCAGAATTTTTTATATATGTTTCACGACACTATAATATTCAGTGTTCATCTTATATTATTAGGCCCTTGTCGGACGGATCAATTATTTTTTTGCATCCCTTTTAGCACAATGTTGGTCCAATGACTTTTAGTCGTTGGCAAACTAATGGGTCTATAGCCCTCAAAAGATGTTGGATCTTTATCGTGTCTGTGTAACTGATTTAAGGGTCTCCATCAAAATAAAATTTAAATTGAGAAGAAACTCATAATATTATAAGAATGAAGTCAGAATTAAATGAGAAAAAAATATATATTTGAGTAAAAGCAAAAAGATACCAGCCCTTTCCTCCTCCTCCTCCAAAAAAATAAATATATATATTATAAATAATATAAAAAAGATTAAATATTTTGTTATTTGTGAAACCAATATTATTGTATAACTTAACAAGATGCTCCACATTCCTCATTTTGCTGCAGGCGACAGGTTGATCTTCTGATATTCCCCCACTAAAATTACACGCAGCCTAAAATTACTACTTTTAATTGTAAAAATGACTTTACTTTCATAATATTATGACTTTTTTCTCGTAATATTGACTTTTTCTTCTCTCTATATTATGACATTATTGTTGTAATATTACAAATGGCCCTTATACTCTGTCATACTAAATTGTCAATAAAGTATTTATGAAACTCCGGGGAGTCCATCTGTACTGGAGACCTGCTGTTATTTTTCCGGTATTTCAGTTTTAACGTTTCATCTTCTGACAATGAAGGAAGATGTAAACTACGGAGAAAAGCCATAATTAGCTTTCGACCAGTTTTGTCATAGCTTTTGGCAGCAGGTCAAGATAACAATCATTCCATGTCTGGAAATAAAATTGGCTTACAACAAGCAAATTTCAAAACAGTGTGGTGAAAAATTAGTTTCACCTTCAGATTGGTGGTTATATTTATGATGGAACTGAAACTGTAGCTCCAGTCAGAGAAAGAGAAACTGGATTTCCTGGTTAGTTTTGAGATTAGTCTATGTTGTCACAGCAAACAGCAAAAAAATCTACTGTCAGCGTAGAACTCGACTGTCTCTCTCGGCTAAAAGGCACGGAAATGACTCTGTTGAACAAAAGGGTTGGTTGTTAATTTCTCAGTGAGGTAGATAATGGAAAAGAAAAATGTATTTTCAGCCTGGACTGTCATTCATCTACTCTATAGCCCACATGAAAAGAGGTCTTTCTGCGTCAGATTGTTCCATGTGTTCCACCTCAATGATCGGAGGGAAATTGTCTGCCTGTCATTTTTTGATTCTCAGTCTTTTGGTGCGAAGACTTAGACTTGGACATGAGGACTGGTGGGTGGTGGAGGAACTGAGCTTCATTTCCGTCATGAAACTTGTGTATCGATTCCTTTTGGTGTTTTGAGTCAGGCCATGGTCAAGGTCATTTTTTTGGTGCCATTCTTGGTCCATTTTTGGTTCCACAAATGTTTGAAAGGATTCTTTAACATTGCCAGAAAGTGACATCCTCAGAACAAGATAATAGAAAGTGTTGGCCCGCAATAGTCTGATTTATCCCACCACAGTTTCATAATGAACCATGCGACACATGCACACAGTTCGCTCTTGCAGAGTGGGGCCGGTTTTAAACTGAGAATTTAAAGAGGAAGCGATATCAAGTTTATGCTGAATCCCGCCTGCCCCGCTGAGGACTGTAAAGACTTGCATTGTGATTCCCCAATCCGATGCTTTTTATTATTTCTGCCAACATCGTGCATCATCACCTCTCGTGTAGATGATAGACGGAGTATCTTTTTATTTGTTGCTGCTTCTATTTCTTTGTCCTGAGGATCACACCCATACTTTCTTCTGTTGTCTACCCCAGTAGGCATGTGCCATAAGGATGAAATGTAAGAGCCTCCCTCCTATCAAAGTGGTGTTATTTGACAAAATAGAGAGCAGAGCAGGGCTGGGCGTTGCTGGTGATGGCAGAGCAGGACGGAGGAGCCAGATACAGTTGGAATGTATTGTTGGGTAGTTGGAACGAGCATGATGGCTCCAAGCCTTTGGCAGTGATCACTATAAGTGATAAGATTGTTAACTTGCTGAAATAGTTGATATCCATGTTATCTTGTCGCAAGAGAATTTAGTAGTTTCTGGAAAGTTAACTTGTGTGGTCCTTATTTCAATTTTATAAAACTGGGGATTTCATCAGAAAACTTGCTTTTGTATTTGGCTCTCAAATTCTTTGAAGTTTAGATGGGCAATGCTGAGTTTGACATAATTTCACAATATTATTTGCAAACTCTGGGCACATAGCGTGAGAGACATTTTTGTCTAGTTTGCAAAATCACAGTGTCAAATCTTTGTTAATTGTTGTCATCAGACCAGGGGAACGGCTTAACTAGATTAAAAAAAACAATAAACAGATTCACAGGAAACCTCATCCTGTGAGATGTTTACCAGACAGGACATTGGGACTGGTATTTATCTCACCTCATGAGTCTGTATGTATGTCATCATTGCAAAATGTGCTCCTGGAGACAGATACTGTAATGGAAACTACCACAGAGGCGGTTTAAAATGCACAGTCATGAAATGTTACAGGTCAAAATGCTGATTCTTTTAAGATGAGTGTTGTCCAGTACTCGCAACTGGTGTGATCCTGTCACAAGTTGGTCTCTAATGCCAATGAAAGTAACAGAAGTGATGCTATCAAATATTCCGAGAAATAACATTTGAACAAAATATCACTTTTAAAATGTGCTATATAACAGAAAGATGAGAAGTTTCTTGATGCATAATAATAAAAAAATACCCTTGTGTGGAAACTAGTATGCTGCGCAGCCTCCTGAACCCCTGAGGAACAGTTCTCATGCTGTTGAGCAGCCTTTAAAGCCCTGAGTTCCCACTAAACATTATCAAGTATAGGGGCTTACTTTAGCAGGTTTTTGGCTTCCACTCGAAGACGCCCAGCAGGCAGGCTTAACCCTCTGCTGGTGGGGCTGAGAAGGTTTTGGATTTGAAAAATCCTCTTTTCCTCCCGTCCTCCCTCATTTTCAAAGTATGCGTTTTGTTTCCTTTTTGGGTTTGAGTTGGTGAAGACTGAATGTTTCAGTAAAATTAGTCCGGGGTCAGACTGCAAGGACGTTCAAACCTCCCCTGACTAACGACTGTCAGACTAAATTATAGGCTTGCCGCCCTGTCAGGAGAATGTTCATACTATACAATGGAGCACAGGCTGCTGTCACACATGAATACAAGGGGACACACAGTACCCAATTTTGTCATTTAAAAACATTTTCCCATTCACCAGAAATTTACTAATATATTAAAAAGAATTTAAAAAGTGACTGATTTTCAATCATGAAAATAGTTGCTGATTTCCTGTCTGTCTCGAAGGAAAGGGAAAATACGAAACTGCAACAAATCTTGTATCAGATTTCCTGGGAAGTGTGGCCGGTATATTTTTCTTGAACCAAATAATCAACCAAGATCCCCATTTTAATTTGTTTTTCTGTTTATTTTTCTTTAGAATAGCAATTTTCCCCCCTCATCCTTTTGTTCGCATAGCCATTTTATTTATGTTCTCTGTAGGAGGCAAACCGTCAGACAGGATCAGCAGATGTTTGTTTTAGGCGGGATGTTGTGTTGGCTGTATAGTAGGTGGTAGCGTGACGGTCTGTGTTTTTAGGATTATAGTCTGGCTCCAGGGGGGCAGCCATGAGGTCATCTCGGCAGTGTTAGCCGTCTGTGTTCCCACAGACGAGGAGCAGGACCAGAGAACCTACCATACTGTGGGTATGCTACCTGCTGGTCATACCAGCAGGTAGCATAAGTGTGTATGGTGGCAATATGCATCAGTGTTTCCCCTACCCCAGCGCCCCGCCCCTCCCCCTCCCCCAGCTGTCAATCGTGAGGACTCTTCAAAGATGTGATTCGAGAGGAGAGGCGATTCTAGCAGACTAAATATCTAGAAGAGTTGCCTACAGCCAATCGGAGAGCTACAACTACAGTTTATCAGGAAGCAAGCAAGACTCCTGCTCACAAAACAGCAAGTCGTGTTGTGTGACTTGGCATTAGAGGAATCATACATTCGGTCTTGACTTTGTAATATGAAATGTGTGCGTGTGCGTGTGCGTGTGTGTGTGTGTTGGGTGGGTGGGTTAGTCATGGAGAGATTACCAGTGTTAATGGGGGAGGTTGGCATGTGAGAGGGGGCTGAGCTTAATCACTTACTTTGGGTGGGCTGCAGCTGGTATACACACACACACACACACACACACACACACACACACAGATGTACAGTGAGGCATGCTGAGCAACAGGAGCACAAAGATTGCGCTGATGAGGGACAAACTGCTGTGAAATGGCTCAGACTAAGCCTGATCAAGCTGTGCTCGCTGTGTTCATGTTTCTGTCTTTCTGCAGATTAGTCAAGCATCTCTGCTCGTGCTCTTGTCTCCATGTTCTACTGGTCGATGCGCTTTCGTCCGACCAAATTTTCATGTGTCAAACAACTGCTGGTGTGGAGAAAACATTGATAGCCTTCATTGATTAAAACATTGTTTTCAGTGGCAGGAAGGACAAACTACCTGTGAAAATGGAGGGTTTTTTTTCAAAATGCCCCCTTCCAATTTTACAGCTTTGAACTCGTCATACGTTATGGAGACTTATTCATTTATTGTTAAATGAAGGTTTACTCAGAGTTGGCTGTAAACTCATTGACACCACGTCAAAGAAGTTGTCTGTGAGGCTGCATTCTGGTCAAAAAAGTGTGAATCTCAGCATAACCACTGTGTAAACATATCAGAATGTTAATTATCAATGAGCCACTCTACAGTAACGTTATCAGTCGTTTGCTATTGTTCATTGATAATGATAAAATATAGTTTGGACTCACAGATAGTGTCACTTACCTTGAACAATGGATGTAAGTTCTTTTTTTTTATTAAAGACGAAATCTTTGTATCCGATTAGGAAAAAACAGGTTTAGTGTCAGTGGTTAATGTTATGGCAAATCTCAGGGATGTAGATCTACGCACTAGAGCCCTACACGTATGGATTTTTGGAGCCGATGCCGATATAGATATTAGGGAGTACAAGATTTCTGATACTATTATATCGGCCGTTGTTTTGGCAGACATTTATAGTTTCAATTTGACATCTTGCATAGCCTTGGACACTTTTGTATGTAATGAAAAGAAAAGCAAAATATCAACCACTGGATATTATATCCTACAGATATTAGGTTGTTGTGAAAATTAATTGAAGACCAATAAACTGTGTTAAGCTTAGATGTATTCTGCTGCTGTGTGCATTCCATGCTTCTTTATGCCCAAATAAAAAAGACCCCTACACATTCACAGTTATCTTGTATTTTTATCAATCAGTCGTCTTTATTTAGATTTATGAATGTTGTTGCTTTCAAAACTTATATCTGGAATGTCCATGTCTTTATCGTGGCTGCCTTGACGTTTAGTGCGCAGGTTGGTTATATGCTCTTGAGGGAGATGTGACCATCAGCCTGCTGCTTCTTCCAAAGGTCCACATGAATGGAATGTGTTTTGAGGAGCAGAACTAGACTATTCCAGAAATACGTGCTTACTCAGAACCTGCTCATAGTTAAGAGTAGGTGGAGCATTTGACTTGTCAAAAGGGGCAAGTTCCTACTCGCTCTCTATCTACCTGTACTTTATTTTACACCATGGGAGACACCTTTTTTTTTTTTTTTAGAATTGACAGCACTTTCATTCTTTTTTTATTTTTCTATCACACACGTTTATGTCTTATCATGATTTTTGCTTGCTTCTCAGAGGTTGTTACATATGGGATTTGGCAGATGGGACCTATAAATCTATTACTGACAAATCAGTGTGTGTTCAGTGTGTGACTTTATTACAGTGGCTGTGGAAATTGAAACCTCTGACTAAAGTCATTTGTTATCACACAGCAAATTAAACTTACATTAAACCATTGTTTAATACATTCCACAAATCTGTCCACTGGATCACCCCCCAGTCACATTCCTCGCCCTGCCTGTGTGTGTGTGATGTCTTGTAAGTGCTGGCCAAACAAGCATCATTGCCAGTGTTTGTGGCCAAGTAGCAGCATGCCCCAGAAGTTCCTCATTCAACCAAACATGGGCATGTCAGACATTAGACTCCTGTGGTGTTCTCTAATATTGCCTAAGGGTTAGGGTTTTCCCAGGTGAGATTAAAATGAGCCACAGAGCATCACACTGTCACTGTCACATGTATAACCTCAGACGGTGGAACGTTTTCTGGGTTTTTCCTTCTTTAAGCATGTATTCCCTTATCGTTTATCATGGCACTGACGGTTCTTGTTTTAATGATGCTTTTTGAAATATAGTAGCTTGTAAAGAAACTTGGTACCTTGTTAATATACTATAGTGCCTTCACATTAGAGACTTAAATACTCCATTACTAGCGGATTGGAAATCATTTCATAGGCCCGCGGCTCTCTGTCAACCCTGTTCTTTTCTTTAATCTCCACATCATCAGACCAGCTGAAATAATATCAGCCATACCAGCAGCCATCTACAGCCAAGAGCCATAACCTCACTTGTTTTTAATTGTCCTGCTCGGGGACCTTGTTATTTCAACGATGGCTATTCAAATGTGTCAGCTAAGCCGCTGACATTTTACAGGAAATTGATGTTTTAACTCCACACCAGAGCTACAGGACTGCAGCTCTCATAATAATCCCAGGAATATTTTTATTTAGCTCTTAATTGTTTTTAAATTGAGTTCATTCTTTTTAATGTCAGCACATATGACGATGATTCTCTGAAACATTTAGTTATTTTATTTGTCCATAATAAGAAAAAAATAATCTGAAAGCACATTCAGGAATTGCATGACGTAAACTACCGGCTCAGTGAGGCTGGTGCCTTGAAGGAAATGCAATCAGCATGCTCACAGTGACAGGTCTCATGTTTACCATCTCCACCATCATAGTCTATGATAAATAAAAATAAACTTTATTTAAACAGTTTTAGCATGCTTCGTTGCGAAAGCATCTGTTTATTATCAGTTTACACCAAGCGCAGTTGTTGGCCAAAGGGAATGTCAATAGTTTTGCATGTATTTGGACCTAAAGCAAAGTACCAGGTACGCATGCACACAAACACGCACACACACACACACACACACACACACACACACCAAAGTCTTCAGTTTTCATTGTCTAGGAACCATGAATGCTTGTACAAAATGATGAACCAGATTTTCTAGAGCAATGTTGAATGCACAGCTTAAAATGAAAGGATACGGTTTATATTTGTTATGGGGATAATAACTGCATTGCTGACCACTGTTTTTAATCTGCTTAGTATTCATTATTTATTTTGCCAGTGTCATGGCTTCTTTCCACTGTGTTTGCATTTGTGAACGCGGCACCCACATCACCAGTTGTCACCCAACTTCGTAGTCCTGCTCTGTTTTTATGTCGTATGTTGACTATATGTTGCATGTTTGTTTTTGGACTTTGGCCCATGGGAAACAACCTGTTGTCCAGCCGTATACTTTGTATGAGGATGACTGACAGTAATGGGAGACTTGAAACTTGAAATTGGAAGCTCATCATCATCCTGATTTTGAATCCAGATTTACAGTGCACTTAGAAACCATGCTTTTAGAATAATCACAAAGAATTTCCCCCGGAGCACCATTGATTTTCTCATTTCACACAATTGCTCTGAAAGCTTTAAAGGTTTGATGAACACATTATACATAATAATCCTCCAAATCCATTTGGGATAAGGGCAGTGGACATGAGAAAGAATTACTGTTCACTGAGACATATCAACAGCTGATAGTAGACTGCTTAGAGCTGTCTTTTATGGATGACACCAAAGTCCTTCTTGAATGGTCTTTCAGAAACAATATTATGCTCTTCCTGTTTTCCTTATGCCTTATGAGTTGCTGGGGGCAAAGTTCGCAGGGTTTGGGCAACTGGTAAGCTGAGCTCCTGCCCTGGCAGCAGGTGTTGGAAATAGAAGAACATAGCAAGGACCAGCTTTGCTTTCATAACTCATCTAAAATCCATTCTCCATTTTGGGTCAATAAGCAGCACAAGTGAAGATATCTTGAGAGGGTGAACATGAAGTTCCCTGTAATCCACTTCACCACTTTTTATTGTTTTTATTATTTTTTTCTACAGGCTCGGGCTTCACTTAGGCCTATGTTATCACTTTATTTTTTAAATTTTTCTTTGAGGGCAGTCTGCTATGGGCAGATCCTGTGCCTTCGAAAATGTCTTTGAGTCTTTCTGTAATTTTTGCTTTTGAACAAACTTATCTTTATGATTGTCATTGCTTCACCCCCGGAGGGTGAGAGGAGTTTTGTTTTGGGCGTGTCTGTGTCCATGCGTTTCTGTGTTGCCGCATGACAACCACAATATTAAACCTCAACTCGTGAATGGGTGGACGGATCTTTATGAGACGTGATATACAACTTAATATTGATATAGTCTGCACATGAGTAAATTTTTTTGGCCACCATGGTCAGAGGTAAAGGTAACAAGGGCCAAATATATTATCTAGTAAATCTCATGAACCGATGGGTGTATCGAGTTGAGACCATGTTCTTGCAGTAAAATTACCACTACCACAACCACTTGACCTTTCTTTTCAAAACAAGAACCAATTCTGAGGTCATACACCACTTTTGCCCTCTAAAGGTCAAATGTCAAGGTCACACTATCCATAGTGAACATTTTTGGATTACTATAACTAGGTCAGTCAAATTTGTTTTAACTTTGAAAATATTTTTTGTACTTTTTCTGTTGCCCATGGATGCCCTATAAATACACATTTTTTGTCATTGTTGTAAAGACAATAAAACATGAAAAAGACCCATGCTTTAATTGTTTTTACAGGCACTTTCATAGGCACTTGTCACTAATCACATAATGGTGCTTTCACTGGTGTTAATACGGTTTCAGAGAGCAGTGGCAGCTCTCCAAGAATGAGTGCGAAATCCCTGCAAGTATTTACACAATAAGTGTTGCTGACAGGGCGCACAAAGCTGCAGAGAGAGTGGTAGATGGTTTGGCACAGGAAGCACGGAAAACCACAGAATCTTTTTTTTAATTATTATTTGTTATAGATTTGCACCTCTGTAGAATTATGTGTAAGATAAATTTGCCTCAAACTCTCTAGACAGAAGAATAGTAGAGCGGCAACAGTTAATCGATTACTTAATTAATCGCCAACTATTTTGATAATCGATTAATCGGTTCAAGTAGTTTTTATGAAAGAAAAAGTCAAAATTCTTTGATTTCAGTTGCTTAAATGTGAATATCTTCTGGTTTCTTTGCTTCTCTGTGACAGTGGACTAAACACCTTTGGTTTGTTGACAAAACAAAACATCATCTCGGGGTTTGGGATACACGATCGACATCTTCACTATTTTATGAAATGTTTTGGACCAAACAACTAATCGATAAATCGAGAAATTAATCAACAGATTAATCGATTATGAAAATAATTGTTAGCTGCAGCCACACAGCATAGAGAAGTTTGACTATTGAAGTATTGGCAATGCAAAGACAGATTCTCCTCTGTGGAAAATGTCAACAGTGTGTGTAGACTATCATTGGTCGCCCTTTCCTCTGGTTGACCACCAGAGGGTGTGAGTGTGCGTGTCTGTCCTGCCTCTATAGTCCACACTCTGCCCAGCAGGAGTGGCCCTGTGTTTAGCAGCCACCCAGATATGCCGTCAGTGCCTCGTGTACATACCAAAAAGAGATTGCCCCTCTCCTCAGGACACCTGGCCTGAACCATCAGTGGGGGCTTGGCCTGATTGGAGAAGGGTTTTCATTCTGAGGCGTCGACTTACCTGTCCCGCGATGACACCGCAAGCATGCTGTGTCTTGTAACTTTCTCGCCTCTCCACTTTTTTTGTTTTTTTCACATTTAATTATCTCCCATAGTCTCGGTCTCTCTTTTCTCTGTCTGTGTGCGCCCCAGAGGGGTCTCACTTACACGCTGCATGCCCAGACAGTTGCACAGTTCACCACTGCACTGGTCTATGGTCACACATTAGGGTGGGGTTCGTGTTGGGGCGGGTGTGGGTGTCAAACTGCTACTGCTACCAGCAGTCCCATGCTAATTGTGAGAAGGCGACAGAAGTAAGGAGGGAGTTCCATGTTTTTTTAACAAACAAAAACATTTCCTTCAAAATAAAAAGAGTGTTTCTCATTGAATTAATAACAGCTGTCATCCACTACTCAGTAGTCAGGATACTCCCATCTTTCTTTTATCTCCACTTAATAAATGGCACTGTGACCAGCACTGCTTGTTCCCAAAGTGTTTATTTTGTAATTCTACTGCTTGGGGAACAGCTGCGACTCAAATCATTTCAAGAGATTTCTGTGGCACAGTTTCTGGTATTTGAGCTTGTCCTTAAGGTTCTCATAAACATGCGGTGGGAGTTTTGGCTTTTCACTGCCAGGTGTATATTTCACCAATAAATCAACTTGTCACTGAGATATTCACACAGCATGCAGCAATCTTAATGTCACAAACAGGTATCTCTGAGTGAGGATAAAAATATAAACAGATAAACGGTGTCAGCTCAGGCCATCGTCATGAGCTGGAGGTAAAGATTTTGTACTTGGTGTTGAAAAGTGATCCGGGTCGTCAGGACATTTTCTTTGGGTTAGGGTTAGTTTGTTTCAACTGGTTTTAATGTGGCATTTGTATATTTAACTCAAAGTTAATAGCAAATAACCCAACAGTAACTAGACAAAGCATAATTCTCGCATGAAGCTGTACAAGCAGACTTTCATGAATTTAATTGTTTTGTAAAGACGTAGACGACGCAATGTCATCACTTTTAAGTGTTGCAAAAATGATTAGGTTTCCTGTTGTACAGTAGGTTTTTTTTATCTAATAAATTTAATAGTGCCCTCGCATGTCCATCGTCTAAGTTTGTTTTTAATTAGCTCAGATATCTTGGCCTTTGATAACACGTATTGAGGGCAGTAGCCTATTTGACTTATATTAATTTCTTCACTTACTTTCATTCCTGTCTAAACAGGATTATTTTAAGTAGCCATGCTAGCGTTAGCAACGTTGCCACTGTATGTATTTCTATGATTATATTATGATTACGCACTAAACTAGGGCAAACGTTGCTCCTGCTAAATATTAGCACGTTAGTTGCATTTGGCTTAAATCAACACTTTTCCCTGCTCATTCACTTTGAATGGGTCCCATGTCTTGGGATGTCATGCGTCGCCGAAATGCATTGTGGTTTTGTTGCTTTGCTTTGCTTGTGCGGGGAGCACCAATCAAATCGAATATAAACAAAAACCCTTGTGCAGGCGTTAGACGTTAATGCAAATACAAGTCCTGCCTAACATCAAATGTTGAAATGAGACTGAAGATAGGAGGCAGAGGCAGCTGTTGAAGTTGGCGTGTTCATCTGGTTGGTCAGTTTATTTACCATGTACAGTATTTCCCTTTTTGCATTGCATGGATACTGTAGTTACCATGAGAGCAGGCAGCAAACTGTGATTGATTGATGTCGTTATGACGATCACTCCACACTCATATGAAAGTATGATTATAGCATGATTTGTCATGTGTTGTTGTGATAATCCAAATTATGTAATTTGGTGTGTCAGCTGCCATCTCATCAAATCAGCCAGTCGGGCATTAAAGGAGGGGTTCCTTGGACATAATACAAGAGTTTAGTATTAAAGCATTAACACTGACCCTGTCACTCAGACAAGAAAGTTCCCTTTCTCTCTTTGTGACAGCATTTTTTCATCCCACGTTTCACATAAAAAGATTAAAGTTCTGCAGAAGGTCGGTGCATTCAAAGACCAATCTCCGCCTCAAACGAAATGTCAGTGGTTTACATTTCATGACATAATGTTTCTTCACAGATCATTTTCATTGTCGTCATCTTATGAAACCACATCACTAACTGAAGTTTGGCCTTGGACACGACTATCACGTAACATATTTGTGTATAGCTTTATGTTTGGGTCTTGGCTCAGTCTGTTATCAGATGACCAGTTAGATATTTTCTGCCGGTGATTTCATCTGTGAGGACATTGGAGACAGATTTGTCTGGCCTGGAGCTTAGAGAGGCAGGAAACTGAGGTGTTGTAGAGTTGCAGCCTGTAAAAAGTGATGGAAAACCTGAACTGAAGATGACAAGAGTGTGTAACTGATGTATTACCAGCAGACACCCAGAATAATCTGTGAGGACAGGTAGAGGTCTAACCTGGCTCATCAAGCGTCAGCTGATGTTTTGTCCCAAAGGTCACTGTGTTTAAATAGAAACTTTAGGTAATGTTTGTACGCAACAAGGGTTGAATATCATTTTGGCATCAACAGGCAGCACAGAAAACAATCTAATCAAGAGAAGCTGCTTCTCCGAGCTAATTTGTTTCTTTTGCCCACATTAATGCACAAGTTGATCATTTTACAAATATCCTCTCTGCATTGAATGGATGCTTTCCTTTTTGTAGCCACACTGGCGACATGGCTCTACGTATGTCAGGTGGTCAAATGCTTTGGAATTATAAACAATTTCAAAACATGTTCCAAATATTAATGTTGACAATTTTACTTTAGACTGAAATAAATATTTTGGCTTATAATCAAGTACTTGCGAAATCAATTACATTCCCACCAGCCTTAACTGAACTTACATCAACACATTGTCATTGTGACCATCTTATTGCTTAACTCCTTCTCTTATGTTGGTGAATACTTATTTTCCTCTGATTTCTGTGTGGAATCTTTAGATTTGCATCAAATGACCATACAATGCATTTATTTTTTATACGAGATAAATTAAAAGAGCATTTAATTAAAATGTTTGCATCCAGCCTTGAAAGGTGTAGAGACAAAAAAAAAACAATCACAGAAAAGGGATAAATCAAAAATATAATTATAATATTTTGGTTTAAAAAAAATGCATCAGGGAGCAAAAACTGGTACATTTTTTAAAACTTCTAGAGGAAACCAAAAGTAAATAAAATAACCCCCCAAAATTGCCAATATCTTTTATCCCTACATGCAACCAGGTGTATGTAAAGTATATCCACAGAATCTCTCAGCAACTACATCAGCCACACAAAGTTTAGATAAAATATTTTGTAATGGCACAAATAATCACCTATTTTGATTGTCATCATCAACCAGCTCTCCTTGATACAGAGTGACTACTGCAGTGGCAACTAGCTTGCAAACAACCCTATTATTAACTAGTACATAAACAGATTCCCAAACAAATACTCACACACACACACACATACATAAGCACACCCGTGTGAGATATTTACGTGACCGATGTACAGTATGCTGCGTGGCTTGGTGCCATTTTGGCGCCTTTGTCTCCATGCTGGGGTGAGCAGCTTTCGTAAGTTGACACCTACTTCTTCATATGACATGTCATGTGGACGAGGTCTTTCTGCATGTTTGTGGATATCAGTGCTGCTCTGTTAACGCCAGTCTGGCAGCGGACTGTAACACAAGCCCGCAAAGAGCTGATGCAGTGTGTAAATTGAACGGGTCCACCTATACCTGCTTTTCCTTTCCTCTCCGTGTCCTGTCGGTGTAGCTGTTCTCCTGTGATGTTTGAAAATGAAGTGAATGAAAATGAAAGTTGTGCTGCTTCAGTGTTTACTGTGTTGGCATTAGTGTAGGTGAAGAGGCAGTGTTGTAGTTTATGGCGGGGCTGCAGTCTCAGACAGCTGGTTGTAAAAGGGCTGACATCTAACCTTGCCACCGTGCAGCTCGGATCAGGGGGCTTTGGAGCCACACCACTCTCTTTAGATGGATGAGTTAACAGCAGCTTTTCCCCCCCAGTAGTGTCCCGTGAGGGTAAGTGCCAAAAACACTTCAAATGTGAAAGCCATAATCCCCCTCTAACATTAATATTTTCAGTTGGAGGCAAACAGGGAGCTTGGTGGGGGGGCGGCAATGTAAGCAAGGTCTCTTTGGCTGGCCTTGTTTCATGCTGGCAGCGGTGATAGACACTATCACCATTACTCATGGTGCAGGCATGTCCAGAATGTATTCTTAGCCCCTGTCTTCCTATCAGTCACTACAGAAAGGTTGGAGGGTCAAAAAATAAAGAGGTAACCAGTCTGCAGGGCTGTCTGCAACACCGCTGTTTACCAGGGAGGGGGTGATATTTTAAACTTGGGAGAGCTCACATATTTACCCCACTGAGCCTGACTGACCTTGCCATTTGGTAGGGTGAAGACGCTGGAGACCACTGAGAGAGAAGCTCGTCAGTTCTTACTCAGTAAACTAGTAGCTTGCAGCTTTTGCAGAAAGAAAACAGCCCAAAGAAGAAGAGGAAGATTATCAAAGCAAAAGAAGACTAAGTTAAACAGAAGGTTTGAGGATAAAGACACGAGAATAGAGGGGAAGACACTGGGAGGAGGTGAGAGGGAGCCAGGCTGAGCTGACTTTTACCCCAGAGGAGGAGTTGCAGTTGCCGGCCAGGGCAGGTCCCGGGGCCGGCAGGGCTGGCCCTTCTGCTTCTCCACCTCTACCCCTTCCTCCTCTTTCACTCCTCCTTCTCCTCCCTTTAACCGTCAACCAAACTGCTGTGCAGTGATGAACTCACGGGCAGAGCCCATGAACAACACAGGAATGCTTAGAGAATCCTGCCAACTTAACTCCACTGCCTCAAGTGAGGGGAAACTCCAGAGGCTGAGCCTTCAATAAGAGGACCTCCACTGCAGAATAGACTGTCATCGTTTTGTCCTCATATTCATTCTCCGTTGCTCTCACTGGCTGAGTGCACTGAGAAACGTCAGGGGATTTTTTTATACACTTTGTTTTTCCCACTTTTTTTTCTCCTCTATTTGTGTTTTTGTAAACCGGAACAGTGGCATCCTTTTCAGTAGCACGGTGCAAGGACCAGCTCCACTCACCCAAGATGAGCCGCTGGCTGAAATGCACCTCAATGCACTTTGTAGGTATTCATTGTCAGTCGGTGTTTCTTCTGTCTTATTCTATCATCACAAATTCAATTACCTGAAAGCTGTGCTTTAACTAATGCTGTGAAGACATTATTCTTGAGGCAAATGTGGGCCATAATCATCAGTGGGTCAATTTGGTGACTGACTTCACAACTACAGCATATTGCACATGTTATCAAAGTGACATGTGTATGGTATTATTGAATTTGTTTTGATCTCTCCTGTATAGAGGCCCGCCCCCTCCCCACTTGAATGTTGTTCCCAGAATCCTTGAGAGTACTCATGTTCCCATGCTTTGTAGCTGTCACTCATGAGCATACTTGGTGAAACTGCATTCCAGAACATTATTGACATATTCTGCGTTAACATTAACACTGTTGATGTTTCTGTCAGAAAATGACTTTATACGTGACACTGTCGCATGAATTAGTCATCTTAAACAACTGGAAACCACATGATGACTCTTTTGTTCATCTAAATGTGTTGTGTAGAATATTTGTTCATCTTGGTTTTGGAAATACTGTCAAACACACTGTATGTTGTCTGATAGTTCTTTATCATCATTGTCAGAACACAGACTGGAACAAGTATGATGATCGGCTGATGAAGGCGGTGGAACGTGGCGAAGTGGACAAGGTGGCTGCTGTTCTCGGGAAGAAGGGCATCCTCCCCACCAAGCTTGACGTGGAAGGGCGCTCTGCGTGAGTCAACACAGACACGCACATCTATACACAGACACACACGTCTATACACAGACACAAACACATTCAAGTGGACATTTGTTCCCATCTACTGTGCCTTTTTCAATTATTGCACATCTAAAAATGCTGAGCATCGCAAATTCCAAACATTGTAGTGGTCGCCCCTACTTCACATTCCTGACCCTGTTTCCGAAAAAAGAACAGATAGATGGAAATTCCATTACAATCAGCTCACTCTTACTAGAAAAATAGTTTTACCTCATGCCTCCTTTTATGACAAATTTCTACATTTAACCTTCTTCCAGCTTGCCTATGAAAGTCATAGCAGTTGCATATCGTGTCCATTCTTATTCCCAGAAATGTCCCTGTTAGTGTCCATCTAACCGGAGGTCAGTGTGGGAGTTCGTGTAAAGAATGTTTGTGGCCACTGAAGGCTTGACCACATTGGCCAAAGTCTGTTTATGTAGTCCTCACAGGAAATTACTCCCTGCAAACTCAGATCAGACCCACTGTTGTGCTTGAAACACCAAGTAATACATTAAGTTCCAGCTGCAGACCATTATCAGGATCAGATGACAGCTTGAAGGACCATATTTTACATCGTAGGATTTTTCAGTGGGAAGTTCAGGTTTGGTGGGTTATTTTTGTCGGATAACAACCTTTTATAAAAAGAGGTTAGTCAGAAAGTTAGGATTGGGGGGTTGGTCAACCTAACTGACACAGGTAGAGGGAATTCTGTGCTACTGGATTCTACCATCCAGTAGCACAGATATTTCCTGTATCTCATACAGACCCTTTATTTTGGTCCTGCTGATGATCATAATGGCTCAGCCTTGGAAAGCATTGCACTGAGCTGTTTAAAAAAGCAGGTACTTTGTTTTATTCCTAATTTTAACCAGATTCCAACACCAGTGTTTAGGGAGTCCGGGCGCCCCTAGTGTAATCCTAGATATATGAAGAAGTCAGCAGTGTCTGGCCTGCGCTTCAGGTTTATTTTGACAAAGGCTTTGTTAAAGCATATAACTATGGAGCAGCAGATCCCAAAAGCAAAGGTGCCGAGTATTTTCAGCCGTGTGTGAAATTCTCTTGTAGCAGCACTGCACAGACCAGTGATCGTATACATGCATGGGTGTATATAAACAGAATTATACAAACGACTTATTTAATGTCGGGTAATAAGGTGTTGGAATTTACCAGAACTAAATCCAGAACTTTGGCTGCCAATTTTGGCGATGACGGGCAGTAGAGAATGTTGTACCTAAACACAGTTACGCTCATCATGTAGTGTTCCCCTGCAGGGCCGACCAAACCGAAGTTGTACACGCTAAATTCAAAACATCACCTTAACTGGACATTTATGGAAAGAGGTTACACATTTGCCAGGTCTGCCCAAAACAAAGGTGAACCACAATCGCAACTCAGCAAGTCCGCTAATAGTTCAGTGGGCCACACACAGACCAACATGTGTCTGTGGCATTCTGGCCTCTGCAAAGGCATGTCGGATGGTGATCCCTTGTAATCATGGACCTCCGTGGGGAAACTAATTACTAACTGTTACCTCCAATATACAATTTGGTGTGCCCCAGATTAACCTCACCATGTTCAGCTAATGAATTCAGCTCTAACTGCTATATCGCGGCTTCCAGCCGAGTAAGCGGTTTACGTCTCTACTGTGGCATTAGCTGGCTTCAAATGAGGTAAGCCCACCCATCACACCTGCTCGTTCCATGCAGTTGTGAAAGCTTGCTGGCGTGGCTTTGGCAGCGAAAGAAGTCCGCATGACAGCACACCACTCGCTTGTCCCTGCAGCACAAAACTGTCACTGACTAAAGATACCGGTGCTTGCCCATTGTTTTTCAGGATTAGCAGCAATTAATTTTGTGCTCAAGTGTCTTTTAAGAATAACAATCGTAAGCTCTGGGTTTCACAGTTGGATCTGCGTGTTGTCAGCTTGATCTTATGAGTGATTGAGGACAGACTGAGGTATTGTCTTTTTCCTCTTGCGTGTCTGGACACAAATACTTGGTATTAATTTAGTTATTGGAGAACTGGAGAATTCAGATGACAAAGAAATCTTTCTCAAGATTGATGATCTATCCAAGTTAACATCAGTAGGAAAAACGTATCCTTAGTAAAGTGGTGGTATACTGGTACATTTATTTACTACTTTCAAGTCAACACCTAAACATGAAAGCATTTACATACTGTAAAATTACGACAAAGACAAAAATGTCAGCAAATGTGGTCAATTCATATTTTTTCTTTGCAGCTGCACTAGTACAGTTCTGTCTTCCTGGGGATAAAATAAATTAAAAACAAGAAGATGGGCATTACATAAAAGAGTATTGCAGAACTCAGCGATGTATAGGCTCATCATAATTGACCACATCTTATGGCGTCTGTAGCTTCAGATTGGCACATGACGGCATCAGAACACTTACGGATAATGTGCAACAATGTTGGAGCAAGTTTCACATAGATAATTATGGAAGAATATGCGCACATGTGACTCTGTTCTGAATAATTCCCTCAGTTACTTTCTGGAAACTGCTGTGATTCATGAACTTGACGATCCACGTCCCCCTAACTTGGAAAGCTCTGGTCTGCTTCCTGTCTGCTGTTTGCCCTGAGAGGTCAGGACCCTCCACTGCTCCGTGGAGAACCTGCATCTCGTGCCCATCAACACGGCTTTTAATACCCCCGCCAGTGTTGAGGTGACAGCCTAGCTGTCTCCTTGGCAGATACTTTGGGGTTAGTGTATAAACAGGTTCATGTGGCTCGGTGGGTGACGGACTGAGATAGGTTTACACACAAGTGCTCTGCAGACCTTCGTGGCTTGTGGCAGCAGTGCCGCCGCTGGTTGAATCAGAGAAGGGGAACAGGAATGTTTTCAGTCAAAAGTGATGATTAGAGACAGGTTGAAAAAAAAAACACAAGCGGTGGGAAACTGCTTAGTGAGAAAGCAATAAACAAGGGAATATGCAGGAATACAAATGTGACCAATGTGTCCATTTAGTAGCTGTTGTGGGGCTTTTAGTCGAACCACGTGATCTTAACCAGATTCTCTAGTTGTTTAGAAAATGTAAATATTCAAATTCAAGGACTTCTCGTCCATGTTGGCTGGTTTTAACTGCAGATTCAAGTTTCAAGATAAATTTTGTGTATGAAAAAATATTCTGATCAGTAATGTGCCCAACAGCTCATATTGTTTGTTGCTATCTTGGCCATTTGGTTTCATCACATTATGCAAACTAGACGGTGACCATGAACTTTATTTTTTTTCCAATTTTATTTGTATAGCGCCAAATCACAACATAGACAACATTTTTTTTTCTTACTGTACTATTTGTGAAACGGTTTCTTTTTTTTTCATTAGGATTTATTAGGAAGCAGTATCCACTGGAAAATTTTGTTTGTATAGCTCTTGGTTTTCTTGGAGACATTACTGGCGCTGAGGTGTATTTACTTTGGGAATGCTGATCCTGCTGATAGCAAGGAGCCAGGCGTCCGTTTGAAGTCTCTCTTGTCCTTAGGTTTCACCCTAACCCCCTTCTCTTCACAGCCAATCCCCTTTTCACTTGCCCTTCACTCCGCTGAGCTGTCTACTCTTTGCCATCTCCCTCCACCTAATGTCCTGTCTTAAAATTTCTTGTTTTAAAGGTTTCATTTGGCTGCAACACGAGGACACCTAGACTGTCTCAAACTCATCCTGGGACACACTGTTGATGTCACTGCGACTGATGCCACGGGTGAGTTCAGGCTGGAATCAAAGCAGCATCCTGGATCCATGGCGATCACATCAGTGACATAGACCTCATACTGAAACCACTATAACATAATAAGCAACAAAGTAGTTGTTTCATTTGAACATTGACCACATACATATTTTTGCTATGATTAAAAAATTTACCACACCAGACCTTGTTATCGCTCATAGTAGGTGTGATATTAGTATCACATTCTCACATTCTGAATTTAGGAAGGTTTAGGTAGTTGTACATGGACGGAAATGTGTGTTGGCAGAAAATCGGTTTCATTAGTGGTCTATTTCTGTCTCTCTGCTCACAAGCAAAAGTGCTAATTTTTTTCATTACGGCAGCTGGGCAGAATGTATTTTGAAAGTTGAGGCTGAGTAATTACAAATTTACAAAATTGCTAGTAAGTCACAAATTGATTCATCCCCTTGTTCAGAATCAATGCAGACAGAAGGCACAAAGAAGTGAAGCAAAGGAGAGGCAAGAATGGAAGCAAATGTTCACATCCATGTTAACTTGCTAGCGGTGTCCTCCTTCTCTGCCTTCGTCAGCACATTGCTGCATATCTTTGCATAATGTCAGATGCCTGTTGATCAGTGGAATAGTGTGACACCGTTGTGAGGACTCTGTAGGTGAACAAAATGTGTAAAATATTAGCTCCATAATGCTTCCAGATGTCAGAAACTCCACAGGGAACCTTTCAAGTGATACAAGTTGAGTCATACACACAGTGTAGTAAAATATGTACATGCAAACCCTAGATTCTGAATGTACTTGATTTCCTCATTTATCGCTTTCAGGTAAAAATGCTCTTCACCTGGCGTCAAGAAACGGACATTCTCTGTGTGTGCAGAAACTCTTGCAGGTAAATTGCAATCGTTCCCTCTGATGTTTCACTAACACTATTTGTCCCCGACTGATATTTTCTCCTGTAAGGAAATATAACCCCATAACAATCTCATATTAGGTTCATCTTAACATTTCCCTTTTTTTCTTGCTCATGTTGGGGTATCGTGTATCTTCACTCTGCTGAATGTGTGACCCACAGAGCAGCTACTCACTCAGTTTCCCTTTCAGCTCCTTTAAATAATTGCTGCCAAACAACTCTGGCATCTGTGCCCACTGCGTATTGGTCAACAGTAGTCCCTGTTGAGTCACCGTGCCCCACATGAGGATTTATGTGTTTACAATGAGAGGGCTACCTCTGTAATATTGTGCCCCTCTTAGCGTCGTAGCCCTTCCCCCTGCCCCCCGTCCCTCGCATGGCAGTAAGGGCGTAGCTGGTTGTGGGGGGTTGTCAGTGGTGTTGACAAGCCTTCCCTCCTGCAAACCTGTCGCCCATTCTTGGTGCCGTCATCACACCAGACATAGCAGCTGGACGCCATCACCTGCCACCCCCACCACCTCCACTATCTCCCTCTGAAAGCCCAGACCCTCAAAGTATAGGGTATCCCCCCCCTCCACGCTCAGCTCCCATTGCCGCTCAAGCGCCTCCTCCCCCCCTAAAGCTTTGTCATTTGAGCGTGCAGCTAATTTTTGTTTCTTGTTGCTAGAGAGAGTTGGATTTTTTTTTAGTGGGGAGCAGAGCTCGCTGGCAAGCCTACCCAGCAACACCAGGCCCCTGTTAGCATTAAGTGCAGGCCCCCATCACCACAGTGCTCCAGTCACTGGTGTCCAACCAGCTGACCGACTGTGAAGAGATGTCACAAGCATGTCAGCAGAGCACATGACCTGCCTACTTAGTTTCCACTGCCAACAAATGGAAATAAATGATTTTGTAAGACATTTTCTTGTTTAGCTGCAACATCGAAACATTATTAAACCATTATTTAGAAACAATTTCTTACATCCAGGAGTAGATTTGAGGTTAGACAACCAGTGGTCTTTCGTCAGTTGAAATAAATTTACCCGCCTTGTATAATAAACCATCTGCTCTCGCATCACCAATGTGACTTAATATTCTTTTTAGTTTTTTTAGCTTTGAAAAACAAAAAATCTTTGCCCATGACATTGTCCACTAAGAGAAAATGGTTATATTTGACTTATTGAGTTGACTAAATAGACTATAATACAGAGAGCCAAATAGTATTGACCCAGCTGCAATTTTATACACAAATTTCTTTATATAAATTATGATTGAGGCCTTTTAGTGTTGTGCAGAATGGCTCTGTGCCAATATACCATCACAACTGGGAAAATAGTTCCATTTTAATACTGATATACTGATATACGATACTGATTGAAATCACAGATGTTCTTTAAGTCTGTGTTGTCTCTGCTTGCTCGGCTTCCTGTGTTAAATTGTCATGAATCAACTTTCATTTTCATAATGAAACCATTTTTTTACAGAATTACTGTAGATTGTCAGTACTAGTTAGTGTGAACTTAAAGTGGGGTTATTAAGTATTCAATTTATATATATATATATATATATATATATATATATATATATATATATACATATTATCATTGATATTTCAATGCCAGTAAAATTATTGGCTTCACTTAAGTCTATTGAGCCAAACCATGTTTATGTTCATTTACAGCACAACTGTCCAGTTGGAAATGTGGACCTACAAGGAAGAACAGCTCTACATGATGCTGGTAAGACTCGACTAGTACTAACTCGTCTACTCTACCCTCCACGAGGCTCTATCTCTGAATCTGCTCTACTGTAGTACTGACTCTGACTGTACTCCACTTTAGTCCCAACTCTTTTTTTTACTTTACCTTCACAAGGACTTTACTCAACTCGACCCTCCTCCACTCAAAATGTTAATGTTTACCACATCCTTTGTTACGCAAAATAAACCCAGACAGTATAATAATGACAAGGTGCTGTGTTTGATTTGACTTTCAACATATAAACCCAGGTCCACACCAGCACTTGAGCTTACCTGGTGGACATGTGTTTCTATGTGTTATTGTAAATGGGATGGAATGATTGCAGTTGTTTCTTTTCTTTTCTCTCTACAGTAATGGCCGGCTGCCCATCCAGCGTGAAACTTCTCTGTGACAGCGGGGGTTCTGTCAATGCCACTGATTTTGTAAGGTTTAATATTGCACCTTATTTCACACATTGTTATGTAATAGTCTCTTTTTTTATTCTCTCTGCCAACTGTGAAGTTGTCATTATCATCAAGTTGTCATCAATCAGTTTGCACCTTCATGGCTGTTACCTTGTTTGTTGCCATTATTGACTACATCTAAGTTTAGAGAGATGAGCCTTTTCTGCTTTGGGGGTTAGAGACAAATTTGACACTTTGGATTGGGCTGTGTGGAGCTGTATTGTGTCATACCAGTGTAATTTTGTGTACATGTGTGTATTTATGTGTCTGTCTTTGATTTTTCTCCAGGATGGCAGGACACCTCTGGTGCTGGCAACCCAGATGTGTCATTCACGCATCTGTCAGCTGCTGCTTGAGCGAGGGGCTGATATCACCATACGGGACAAACAAAACAAGTAAGATATGTCACCCCTCATGGTGTTGATCTTTGGTAGGTTTGGCAAATAGTAATTACAATGATTGCAAATCTGTGTTTCTTACAAAAAGCAACTTTTTGGCATTATTTAAAGTCATACTACTTGGATTCATTGCAACTGATTTCCTTCTGACATTAACATAAAATCACAGAAAATAAAGTTTGCTTTAGCTATGAACTTTATGTCGGAAAGTATTTTTGAAAGGCAGTTCACCTTACTTGCTTCGCAAGAGGGACCAAACAAACCTTTCAACGAAACTCAATACCAGAAAACAGAGAATTACAACAGAAACAAAGGATAAGATAAGATGCCTCTGTACATGTGTACATTACATTTTCATATCTAATGTCAAATGAATGTGTCGGGTTTACTTGGCTTACTTAAGTTCTGAAATCGATGTTATTGTTACATGGTTACATTGCATTTTGCAGTTTAATATAACATTTAACATCATAACAGTGTGGTGCAACAGAATGGTACAAGTTGCCACTTATTTATTGTTTTTTCTAAGCAGCATTTGTAGCCCAAAGCAAAAACAGCCCTTTTAAAAAATGTGATCCAAAAACAACTAGATGTGACAAAAACAGAACCAATTAGCTCAGTTAAGCAAAATGCGTGGGGAATTATGGTTTTTGAAATGTTTTGATTTAAATTCTGCAGATCAATCATATCATTTACACAGTGGTTACATGGCTAGTTTAGTAGTTTGTTTATGTTCTTGCTCATAATCTGTCTTTGTTGATCCCCTCAGGACGGCGCTGATTCTGGGCTGCGAGTTCGCCTGTAAGGATGCAGTGGAGGTGTTGCTGAAAAGCGGCACTGACGTGAAGGCGGTTGACAGCTTGGGTCATGATGCATTTCACTACGCTCGCCTCAGCAAGAATCAGGAGCTTGTTGGAATGGTTAAAAGTTACCTTGACAAAGCCACGAGAGGTAAGAAGCAAAACAACCCCAGAGACAGAACGTAAAAGAATCCTTTAGCAGTCTGCCTGACATATGACTGTTGTGTGGGTAGTTCTGATGATTGCCAAATGATGATGAAGAATTGGTGGGAAAAAACAGCATATACAGTTTGAAATCAATCTTGGAAATCCCCTCCCTGTTTATTTCTAAAAGTTCGAAAACATTTTAAGTTTCCAAAATGAAAAGCAATTCGGACAAAGGGCAACAGGGTTGTAGACTTTTGCTTGCTCTGTTCGAGCTACAAGACATTACTTGTATATAAAGTAATACTGACGCGAGTCATTGATTTTCTACAAGCAAACAGCAAAGTGTGGCACATTTTGGCTACATGTGGGAAAATATGTCAAAACCATAAAATATATCGACAGAAATAGCCTACTGCTGTTTTATTTTTTAATTTCTATTGGTTTGCTTATATTAACATGGTTTAAGACTTACTATAGAGAAGTATTATTATTGCAGCACATTACAATTGTGGCTCCATACCGCTTGTATTTTAAATTTCTTATCTTTCTGTGATTTATTTTATTTGCTTTTAACTTTCTTGTGCACATTCCTCTCCTGGAACGTGTTTTCTGTGTAAACATACCTTTCTTTTGATATTTTTGTTGTTGTCTATTTTTTGTCAAATCGTGATGACATATGGGAGGAAAAATTTAACCTGAACTTGCTATTTCCTGGTTTCATTGCAGATAAAGAGGCCGCAAGGATTGAACAGTGGAAACGACAGGTAATCCTGCAGCATTCAATTTACTGGCCAACCTCATTAAATATGTATAACACCTAATATTAAAATGACCTGTGTACATGTAGCATGATGGAAATACCAATGAAGTGACATTTTTGTAGCCCTGTTTTCATGATGCCTTTTGTTAAAGGTCTGCACGATCCCAGAACTGTTGTTGACATTAATAAATCAGAATCCTTCCTGTCCAGCATTCAAATGTTTAGACACGGCGAAGTCTGTGTCATAAAAATCTTTTTCACATTTTGAATCCATTTTTTTGAATTGGAGTTGTGTTGTACAGCTTTTTCATATTTTAGAATCTGCAAGTTACTCTCTGTCTCTCAGTTGTACATGACTGCCATCTAGTGATTATTAGTGAGAGTTGTTCCACTCACTCTGAGCTCCTGGTTGTATGTGCTGTACAACCTCTTAACGTGGTTGTCTCATCCTCAGCATTCAGTGGAGAGATCAGAGGCAACTGAGGCTAACAGACGGGATCTGATCGTACATGTAAGTGTCTCACACGTCAAAGAAACTCATGACATTCACAGTATTTGCAATCAACAGACAAGGTTAAAACAATGTGAGGATGAACTCATACTGATGATGACTCTACAAAGTCAGGATTATCACCTGAATCTAGTTTTATAGCAAGATTTTCAGTCTCACCAATTATAGTGGTTTTCAGTGAGTGCACCTAGTACATTTCACTGTTCACTACCTGCTCAGCACGAAACAGAAGACAGACACAGTTAGCTTGTAGCTGGTGAACATGTCAACCGTCTGGCAACTAAAGAGACGGATATTTTCTTCTTCAGAAGTGGGTGGAGTGGTGCCAAAAATAGTTTTTGCAGCTTTGTACATTTTTAAGCTTTAAACTTTTATGCGTATACGTGTGTTTTAGGACCTGGAGAAGCAGAACGAGACCCTGCAGGAAAATCTCAGGAAGTACCACCAGGAGCAGAGAACCCTGATAGATAAGGTCAACATACTACAGCAACAGCTCACACAGGTAAACAATACGCCGCCACAGCAAACACGACAAGCTTGACGAGGCAGTACAATTCTGTAAAAACCTCTTAGCAGGCTACTTGTTAATTCAGGCTTATTTTCTGTCAGTGTGTATGGTTTTTTGGGGGGATGGGTAGACCTGAGGCTCCTTCATGAGGTTTGGGTGTCAAATATAAGGAGATGTAATAATAAAAGATGAGATAAGACTTGCTCTCTTAAATTAATATCATAGTCCCAGGTTCTGCCAAGATAATAAATGTATTATTTGATTAAGTGTTTTTTTAAACTACAGGTGACTGTTCTGACTACTGATGTCTTATGTAAAAGAAATGTAATTACTTAATTACTTAGAAAGGCTACATTAACTGAGCATAATAGATTCCTCAACATTAGCTGCCAGAACGATTTCCAGTCACAAGAGAACAAGGAAATTAACTCAAATGTATTTTAGTGGTGTACATTGTCAATAAACAATCCTCTTTTCTTTAATCTCCAGGAAAAAACGACAGTGGAAGACACTCAAAAAGAGGTATGAAGTAGAAATGATCTCTTGGACATAATGGGCCTCATTTGGATGTATATTTTCAGAGCAAATATCAGTTCATTGAAACTGACCCTGAACTCAGACCCTTGCTGTTTTCTGTTACCATTATTCAAATCAGTTGTTTATTTATCTTAACATGTTGTTCTTGTTTTTTTAAAAACTTTTTTATTGTCAGAAGGACCACTTGAAGGTATTACTCAGTGCAAAAGAGCGAGAGGAAGGAGCTCGAGGCCCAGAGACAGTCAAGGTCCAGCTCCGCAGTACTTTGGTCAGTAACTTTATATTTATGTATATATGTGTTTGTGTGTGTGTCTGTGTGTGTGTGTGTGTGTGTGTGTGTGTGTGTGTGTGTATATATATATATACACACACACACACATACATATATGCTGTATATATAGACTGTATATATATGCTTTTAGAAAATGCATAATAAATGTAGCGAACATCACAGCAAGTATATGACATAAATCAGTGCTGTTAAAACATAAGTTTAATATCAGCCATTTGTAATGAGAGTATTTATCTGTGTGTGTTCACAGGGAGACTACACTGGGCAGTCTGTTATCAAAGGTAAGCTTTCCTCCATTTCTTCAATCATAAAGAAAAAAAAGTTATACCATTATTTCAAACTTCACCAGAGGATTATGAGTTTTGTTTCAATGCTGTTTGAACACTTTTGTGTTGCAGGCAAAGAAAATATTTTGGTCAAACAAACTGCCAGTCTTGATTCTGATCAGGTACGTTTGTATTTGTTACATATGACTTGCAAATATTTAAAATGTGTTAGTAGTTTACATCTAAACAGTCTGGCTTAACTGCTAACAGTATTCCGATCCTGAAATATAGCTTTCAGCAATAGATTTTTTTTTTTTAAACCTAATTCAATCCAAAACCCCTAAGACCTAATCAGTCTGTATTGAAAAATAAAGTAAAAGCTGAGGTGACCTGGCAGAACCCTTTTGTGGATGTATGACAAAGCGATCAACCGTGGCTGGTTTTCCATTAAAATAACACAATATTTGTATTGGTATTAATGTTTTCCCTTTTTGTCTGTAGATGCTCCAGAATCCTGCTATGTCACGTTCACTGTCCAGACCTCTAGAGAAGAGTCCGCCAGCTGTCGCCTGGGACCTCTCCGGTGAACTGGATGCACTCCGACATGAACTTGAGGCTGTCAAGAGAAATCAACAGGCATCAGAGGAAGAGACAGCGCGGCTTCAATCCGCCCTGAACCGTAAAAACCGTGAGTGCCAAGAACTGGTCCAAAGCCGAGACGCCATCCAGAGACAGGCTGACCAGCAGGTTCAAGAGCTTGAGGATGCCTTGGGAGACGTCCAGAAGAGGATGCTGGACTCTGAGTGTAAAGTCAAGCAGCTACAAGCCCATGTGGTCGCTGTTAAGGAACACTTAGGAGGCCAGGCGACGGAAGAACTGCGTGTCCAGCTCCAGGACATCAAGGCCAAGTATGAAGGTGCTTCAGCTGAAGTTTGTCGTGTTCGAAACCGCCTCAAACAGAGCGAGAAGGCCCTGGAGGAGTACAAGTCCAGCGAAAGCCAGCTCGCAGCTGAGGCAGAAAGTCTTAACCAAGAGGTGGGAGCTCTGACTGCAGAACGAGATGAGCTTACAGAAACCCTTTTAGAAATGGAAACCCAGTTGAAGGAGACCCAGACTAAACATGGCAACACGGTACCCGCTGAGAAATTTGACAACATGAAAAACCTGCTGAGCAATGCAGTTGACGAGAAGGAACGACAGCTCGCTGAGCTGAGGGAAGACTACGACCGTGTGCTGGAGGAGGTGGCAGAGCTCCATCGAAAGCTTGATAGTCCGTCATCCCAGGGAGGATCAGGGGCGATGTCTGCTGAGGAGCAACAGAGGATACGGGCTGCTCTCGAAGAGCAAAATGCTTCGCTGAAGAGGAAACTGGTGGATGTCACCGCCAAAAGCCAGGCTCTAATTCAGGAGGTCGAGGAGAGTGAAGAGGAAAGAGATATACTACGAGACCAGCTGGATGAGCTCAACAGCAGGATTGAGATCGACTTTATGCCCGTAAAGGATCACGAGGAAGCTCGGAGAAACATGGTAACAGCTTTGGAGGAGCTGGAGGACAAACTGGTGGAAGCCAGTGAACGTTACGGAAAAGCAGAGGGGCAAGTCCAGCAGCTTCAAACGGAGAGGGCTACGCTGCAGGAGAATATCAGGAGTGTCCAAACAGCCCGGGAGAAACACCAGAGTGACATGGAAGCTCTGAGGTCTCAGAATGCCGATCTGACGAAGAAACTTGAACTGCAACAGAAGAGATGCGAAGACCGAGACAAAGAGTGTGTACAGCTGACCACACAGAGCCAGACTCTGAAACAGAGCTTGGAGGGAGAGTATGTTTCCAGGCAGCAGCACGAGCAAGTGAAGATGGAGTTAAGTTCCACATTAGAAAGAGTGAAAGCTGAGATGTTGAAGTTGGAGACCAAGGAAAAAGAAAGTGGGGAAGAATTGAAGAATGTGAAAGAAGGAAATGATAAGTTGAAAGAAGAGTTGGAAAAAGTTCTTTTGGAAATTAAAAAAAACTACATAAGCATAGAAGACCACAAAGCGACGACAGACAAACTGAATGCAGCTGTGGTTGAGGCGGAGAATAGAACAAAACAAGTGTCAGATATGCATGTGTTGGCCCAGGAGGAAACGGCGAAACTTACCCAAGAATTAGAGGCCCAGAAGAAAGAACTTGATACCATACAGGAGGCTATTCAGTCCAAGTTTATTCCACTGACGGCGGCTGAGGAGAAAGAACACTCTTACAGCGCCCAGGTGAAGGAGCTGACAGTCAAGCTGTTGGACATGGAAGAGAAATACAACAAAGAACGGTCTGCTGGAGAGAGCGGCAAGCAGGAGAAAGAGAAACTAAAACTTGAGATAGAATCTGTCCAACAAACACTGGACATTGCTTTAGTTACCAGAGAAAAGCACAAGGAAGTGGAGGAAGAGTTTGTGGGTAAATATGAGGAACTGACTCAGCAGTTGGTCAGATTGGAGCAGCAGCATGAGGAAGTTACACTTCAGAGAGCCGATCTTCAAGACCAGAATGCCCTCTGCAACACCCAGATCCAGAATCTCCAGGAGCGTCTGAAATCGGAGTTGACCCGAATAGCGACATATGACTCGGAGCTTAAAGCCCTCAATGATGCCATGCAGCAGGCCCAGGCCGATTGCAAGAAGGCAAGAGAGACTCAGCAGGAGGAGGCCCAGAGGGTTTGTGCCTTGCAGAAAGAACTGCAGCAGCAGCGTGGGGATCAGACGTCTCTGCTGCAGCGACACGCCACTGCCAAGGAGGCGATTGAGGCTGAAGTCGCCCAGCTTCAGATGGCTCTCCGTGAAGAGGAGGAGAACAACGCCCAGAGGGCCGAAGATGTGGCTGCCCTGCAATCTGAGCTCCTTCAGGCCACACAGGCTCTGGAGGACATTCGCTACAAGGAAGACCAAATGAACCAGCTGAAGAAGGAGAAGCGGCAGCTGGAGGAGGAGGCTGCCAACCTGAGCAACAAGCTACTGAGCTTAGCAGAAGAGTGCGAAGAGGCCCACCAGGAGGCGACACAGGCAAGGGAGGGTGAGGGCAAGGCCCGGGCAGAGAGGGAGGCTCTCCAGGAGAAGGGATGTGCCATCGAGAGAGAAATTAGAGAGCTGAAAGGGAGATACGACGAGTCGCTCAGCACCATCTGTGATCTTCAGAGGAGGATTCAGACTTCAGCTCAGCAGACTGAAGCCAAAGATAAGAAGGTAGTAAATAACTGTCATTATGATTTAGTTACTAAAGCTGTTTTCAGACATGAACCCTGGAAAATGCAGACTTTTCTAAGTGTTCTGTTCACATATGATGAACGCAGCAGGAGATTGTCCGAGTCAGTTGCATTCGCACCACCAGGAACATTCTGTGGCATCTGGGTAGAGCATGCAAGAGGCCGGACATATCGATAACTCCACTGCAGAAAGACGTTTTTGGAGAGTTTCCTGCTGTATTGTCACATGGACTCAATTAGACATTTTCGGGAAATTTTACTAGGGGGCTGGCAGTTCTGGTTAATGTCCGGAGTAATAATTGCATTCTCACATGCAGCCCCTCCAGAAACTTTCAGGAAAATGTCTGGATACCAATGTCTGAAATTAGCTTATTACATACTTAGCACTTTTAATAACTGCTCTGTCGTGGTTTTATTATTCAAACAACCTTTGGTACAGACAGTATTTGTATTGATTCAAAATGTGATAATCCACCAAGGAAATCAATCGGTCTGTTTTAACTCTCAGGCAAAAAAATCTGATTTTGATAGAAAATATGTTTTTTTCAAGCATTTGGTTCTATTTTTTTGGATAAAAATCTTTTTCATTTGTAAGTGATGAAAAACATCAATCGACAATAACGTTAATATTTGTGTGTCAGATCACAGAGTTGCTGACAGACGTTGAGCGATTGAAGCAGGCACTGAACGGTCTGTCCCAGCTGGCCTACACAAGCAACACACCCAACAAGAGGCAGACGCTGCACATCGACACACTCCAGGCTCAGATCAAGAACCTACAGCAGCAGCTGGCTGTGAGTGGACACACGTCACATATTAAAACATGTTTAACGGAAAAGGATGCAAACGCATTAATATCCTGCTTTTGTTAGTGACTGACTGGAAAACAGAATCCTGGGAATCCTTTTCTTTTTTTGGGGGGGCAAATTGAACAGTTAATAGAACAAAGCATACAAATATGATAGAATATGAATGATTCTTCCATGTATGAAACCCTTCCACTCCCTCCATGTAACCTATAATTAACTTTAAAAAGAAATTGGGTGCTGTTCTTACTGTAACACTTAAGTGGAAGACTTAACCGTATCATCTTCATGTCTTCCTCCCTCCCTTCTGCTCCATCAGGATGCTGAGAGGCAACACAGGGAGGTGGTTTCAATTTATCGAACTCATCTTCTCAGTGCAGCGCAGGTAACTTCCTCTCGTCCTTCTCTATTGAAGTGCCAGTTGTCTGATTTCTTTCTGAAACTGTGTCATAATTGGTATATGTATGTGGTAAGCGTATGTTAAAAAACAACAAAACAATCCAGAGAACTGTGCAACGTGTTCTTTAATGTAACTTACTTTGGAAAAGAAATGAATGATTTAATCAAAACATACTTGATTGCTTAAAGGGCCAATCGATTAGTTCGAGACAATCGAGTTTGGTCTTCATAATTTTTTTGTAATTGATAGGTCATTTTCCAACAACATATTCTAAAAAACTTGAATGCACCTGAATGAAATTGATTAACAGAAACCCATTTCTGATCATTTGATTCGCAGGGCCACATGGATGAGGACGTCCAGGCCGCCTTACTACAGATCATCCGCATGAGAGAGGAGTTTGTGTGTTAAAGTTTCCTCCGACAAAACACAATGATACCTACGGACTCAGATTCACGGTTTTCACAGTGTCACTTGCTGTGGCCCCTGTGGGTGCTCAGTGTGTGTGTGTGTGTGTGTGTGTGTGTGTGTGTGTGTGTGCGCGCGCGTGCGTGTCTGTTTGTCTTTCAGCAAAGCTTCTCCAAACAGGGTTTTTCTGAAATTCATTTTGTTGAAGTATGGCTGTACTTCAAATATCTAACTCTGAGATGTGGGTACAGATGAATAACTGTTGGTTTTATTGATACAAATGTGAAACTTCAACACAAACAAATGAAAACACAATTTACTGAAATTGCTTTTATATCACTATATTCAAGCCTCATGTCCTATATCAGACTTACCAGTGAAATCATTTGGACATTATCATCATGTTTTCTAGTTGCTGGAACAGTGTGAAAATGCGATTCCATACATTTCTGTCAAATCTTTTTTTTTTTTGTGGTGTGGATTAACCCATTATATTCATTAATTTAGAAGTTATTTGAAATGTGGGTCACCTTTCGTAGGATACTTGAAATGCTCAGCTGAATGTAAAATGGACATGGACACAAACTTTTCACATTCCCACTTGACAGTCAGCTCTCATACAGTGTTTTTCTATGTAACAGCAATTTTTGCTACAATCGTAAAGGGTAGGTTCACTGTTTTTTTTATCAAGTCAATCTTAATGCAATACTCACATCCCTGCACGATTTATTTGAATGAGTTATTGGATTCTATAGTTTTTGCTCCTGCTCATACTAGTACTAAAGCGATCTCCAAAAAGTTGACAATACACAAGGATTAATGATGGTGTAAAATTGACAGGAGGTAAACATTATCTAACCCCAAAAAGAATCATTATGTCAAAAGGTGTGTGTCTTTTGACACAGACCATTCCTTGTTCTGTGGCGGTTTACAAGTCAATCTCAAACACGTTAGCATTAGCGTTAAGCAGTGGTAGAGGACATATGTAGAGGCCTTAAAAATCTTACATGCAAATCTTTTTTGATGATTTCAACAGTACTTTGCAATCAGTTCATTAGGCATGTAAACCAGCAAGGAAGAGGATTTAAAAAAAAGTCAATATTCTTGGATCTGCTAAAGGAGTTTAGTTAACGCAGACAGTAGAGATGCAGATGAGTATTTTTTGCCAAAACTCCTGTATTTTAATTCTGAAAAAAAAAATTGGTTTCGCTGCCAAATTTCTTAAAATGTTAATCTCTTACATTAGTATAGAACTAGAAAGGAATCAACAGATAGGGGCTTGTGGGTATTGTATTGAACATAGTACAGAGCTGGAAAAATGTGAACCTCTCTTTTTAACCTCGTTCATGTCAGTTGTAACACTTCAGCTACTTTCTTGAGACGTTTGAGTCGGACTGTACTCATTTCGTGGCGCAGTTATTATCTTCTGGAGGTCCAAAGTGGCACGTTTTCAGAATAATCCACAGACCTGAAATTCATCAAAATCTAAAAACTACTTGCCGCTTTGGTAGATGGTAGACTGTGTGTGGGGGATTTGGGAGAGATCTCAGTGAAGTCTCTCACACAGTCTGGTTATATGAGTATTGTGCAATGGCTGTGCTGGATTGGAGTCATGGATGTGTGCAGTGGAGATCTCTTGCTGTGTCCTACAGATTGCAGTGGCACCTCGTCCTTTTTGTTGAAACCAGAGTGTCCTCTAGTGGTAAGACTTGGCTGGCCAAGTTGGTAGAAATTGTAATAATCAGTGCGGGCCGGGGGGAGGGCAGTTGTTGTTTTTGGAAGCTGTAATATATGCACACTTGTGCTCAACACTAGCAAAATGTATTATGAATCAGAATAGGAATTGTTAATGTAAAACTAATTGAACAGAGCTTAACTACTAAAATCTGTTGCTTTGCATTTCTACATTTTAAACCAAGCCACGTTGTGTCGACAGCAAATGTCCCAGCTAAAGCTTGACATTCATCTAAAACCTAATTTATGCAGCAGTGGACTTTGCAGCTCTCCTAGAGCAGCGGTTGTGTTCCCCCTGAGCCGGCTCTTTGTGACTCCTGATGGTGTAGTGTAGTGGTGTTGTGATTGTTGAGCGAGTCTCCTGTGCCTTTACACTGATATATTTTTCATAGCTTTGTACTACTTTAATTAATGTACTACAGTGTGACAATTCTGATATTCAGCAGGTCTGGAAGTAGAACGGCACAAAACACGTTCAGGGTAACATTTACTGTAGGATGCCATTCGATAGGAATAGAACAGATCTATTATGTCATTATAGATAAACCCTATACAAATAGTTTTTTTGACGCACTCTCATCTTCCCCTTTCAGCTAACACACTTTACCAGGTAAAATTTCTTGCTCTCTTTTTTTATACTTTGGCCAAAATAATCTGTTTTACCTAAAGATCGTCAAAGAAAAATATACGTCTTACATTTTATGGAGATATTAGAGAGTATTACTAATTATTTTAGGTATTTCTTACGGTCTTCCCTCCACTGGTTAACATTGACAGTAAATTGAATGCAATTAAACCTCTAAATACATGTTCTGTATACCAAATTGTTAAAACTGGTTGTTTTCTTTGGCAACATTATTTGTGTTTGTGAATCAATAATACAAAATCAATAAAAGTGCCTAACATAGAAAACTACATGTTTGTTCAGTGTGTTTTTACATCACCACAGTAAAGAACACAATATGCCATGCTAGTGGTGTGGTCAGACTGAAGTACTGCACAGGTACGTCAGCAACTATGAGATGGATTGCCATGAAATTTTGTGAACACATTAATGGTCCCCAGAAGACAAATACTAATGACTGTGACAACCCCTTTTTTTCAAGCTACACCAACAGATAACATTTTTATTTAAACTGTGAAATATCTCCTTGGCAGATAGACACAAAATGTTTGTACAGACATCTCCCATCTTTGGTTATAATCGATAATTATTATTCATGAAAGGCATGTCCCGCCCATGAATCAAACAATGCACTAATTCAAACAATGTGCGTAGTGTGCAGTTCATCAGTAGGGCATCAAAGGTGTGGGAATACTTGGTCACACACATCTGTCAAGCAATGTAAATTGTATATGAAACGCATTATTATACACTACTCAAGTCTCATGGGCAACCTAAAGCAGTTTTTGAGAAGCAGACTATAGGTCTCCCAAGTTGCTAAGGCCTTTTTTACAAACTAACAGCTGTGAAAGCTGTGGGAGGATGTCACAGATACATGAGAGGTGGGTTGTTGTCCATAAATTCATAAATGAGTGAGCTATTGAAAATGCAAACCTTGAAATACGCATATTAAAGCAAAATGCTCATTGATATGGATGCTAAGGGATTTCCTATGGCTTTTTCCATAAACTAACAGCTGTGAAAGATGTGAAAGGATGTCGCAGACACATGAGCAGTGGTTTGATGTCAATAAATTCATAAATTGTTTGTTTTTTACTCAGGTGTGAAATACTAAATGTCTGTCATTCTGTATAATGACAGTGGTTTGATATTCCTATGTCTAACAACAAAAAGTTATTGAAGCTTGAAATGGGTCGTCCGCAACGACGCCTATAGTCACATGCGCATTGGGCAGACATTCAATGCCTTGTTCTGTCCACCGCATCGTCATATTTAGTGTTTTTGATTTGATCAAATGTGTGAAACATCTTCCTGAATGTGCTTTCCATCATAACTGAAAAACTAGGACAGATCTAGGTTCAGACGCAGAGATAAAGATAACAGCCGCAAAAACTGACGAATGTCAAATATGAAAAGCATCATCTAAATTTGTACAGAAATACACTAACACAAATGTACAGGGAGCGAACCTGGGGCATGATTGTGTCAATCACACATTCGAGACAGGGATTGGAGTTGACATTGATCCAATCAGTCTCGCCTGCACTTTGTGTTTAGTGCTAATCAGCAAATGTTGGCGTGGTAATATTCTAAAGCCACAGGAGGGGAACCTCAAGCTGCCAACAATCAAAAACGAATTACAAAAAAATTATCTCATGACAACAATCTATTTTTCAATAATGTAAGATTACAGACTAATGTGTTCTTCGGGGGGGATCTTCAGGCTGAATTCGGGTCATGGTCAGGGGGAAGAGGCCACGACGCAAACACAGAGTGCCTCTGTTTTCACTCAAACACAGTTTCACTGGTTTCTATTGCTCAAAGACGACCATATTATCATCGCTGTGGAAAGTTGGTTGTTCAAGGGGGTTTGAGCTAGAGTAAGAGTGGCCTTTTAATATTCCTTGGTAAAGCACCGTAGAAGGAGGCGATTTATGGCAGAGCTCGAAAAAAAAAAATCACCGAGAGCGTCGAGAAAAGCGGCATAAGAAAATGGCGCGCACCGCGTTCTGGTGCGTCACCGCGGCGTCGTACGAGGCTGCGAAATACGGCGTTTTAATGCCAAGTGCATGAAAACCGAGGTGCGCAAATGTTTTACATACACTCGGTGTCTTCAGCTACTGTACGAATACAATTCACAAACACAACAGACATCCGGAAGTTGAAAAAGTGGCGGGCACTACTTCGTCGATGGATTGCTTTGGTCTGGATTTGCTCTTCACTGATTGGTTGTAGAAAACGTTGCACTGTTACGCGCACGAGAAGAGGCTGTAAAAACGCGGCGGTTTCGGTCGTGAAGGGGCGGAAGCGACAGGGAGGAGGCGGAAGCGGAAGCGGAAGCGACGGGTAAAAAGCGGCTTTTTAGTGTGTCACATCAGGGCGTCTGATAAAGAGGCGATTTCATGTGAAGCGTGTGTGAACAGAGGCCACAGGCGGCTCCCTTGACACAAAGCAGTTGCACCTACCTCGTATTTAAGGAGAAACTGACAAACGGTTATTTTGTTGTTTGTTGATGTTGAAGTGAAAGACAAGCCAAGTGTGCATTTTGTGGAGTCTGTGTGCCCAGCGAGCAGTTTCCATAAGACCACCTGCTGACAACGTTACACAGAGCTAACGGCTAAAGAAGATGAAACCTCGTCCAGAGGGAGAATTAGTGAAGGAGCCTCGTTGCCGCTGTGAAGCTGCTTGAACCAGACATAAAGTAACATCGTCTGCCTCAAAGAGCTGCCACAGGATTACTGATATGATCCCAAGATAATGAAAGACACTGACTTGTCACCACAAAAAAAAGAAGTTTCCTCTCCCCCCGGGCTGCCATCAAACAACAGACATAACAAACACCAGACAGCCAGTTTGTTTTTCTTCATGGATTTACAGGCGCGTTTGATACGAGGGAAGGAATTACTGTCTTTACGAGCCACGCACGGCTCTACCGAAGGTGATGAGCAACTTGTGTTGGCTACATCCAGCTGTGAGTAAAACAATCATCATCATCATCATCACCACCATCATCATCATCATCATCATCACCATCATCATCACCATCACCACCATCACCACAACCCTCTGATGTCTGACGTCTTGCTGAAGGGGAAGCAGTTCCAGCCATCGCACTAGAGGTCAGTGCGATCTGGTATGAAGGAAGTAACGTTTATTTGTATCGCACCTTTCACAGATACGAGTCCTTTACATATCAATAAAAATACACTATTAACAAAAATAAATAACAATAGTTAAAATAACAACAAACAACAAATGTCGGGAGAGACACTAAAATGAGTACAAAATACTTGTTCTGTACTTTTGTATGGGCTGTGAAGGATGTTATACGAATTGCTGACGGTTTGTTGCTCCAGCACCTCCATTTCTAAGTGTGGCCTCCTCTAAATATATATATATTCTAAACACAATCTGATGGCAGTTATGGGATTTTTCCCCCTTGTGTGTCCAGACAATGGTCGATCAAATGACATCCACACCATGATGATGAAGTTTGTTTTTCTGAGCTGTTGTTATTGGTTGTTCATTTAGTCCTTGATATTTAATGTTACATTGAAATACCACATCTTCAGGGGTTTTATTTAAGTTAGTTATACACTCTGTGTGTGCTTTTACCCCCCCCCCCCCCCCCCCCCCTCGCTCTCATTTCCCCTGTGAGAACAGCTCCGGTCATGTGGTTTTACTTTAGGCACAATCAACCCAGGAATGAGAGCGAGTAGCTCTTTGGCACACAGCGCTCACTTTTATCTTTGAACCCGTGCCTCTGTTGATTTGTCTGTTGCGCTTTTTTTTTCATCTTTTCTTTTCTTTCCCCCCTCCACGAGATTTATTTTTCATTAAAGCTCTTCAACAGGATGCTGAGAACAGACGTCGGGGCTGTTTCAGTTAGCTCACTTCAGATAAATTCATGGCGTGCACAGTCACCGAGCACAGGGGAATTTTCCATTTAAAAGGTACAATGTGGTAGAATTGGCATTTGCTTTTTGACAATCAAGATTACTAATATTACAAAATGAGTCATTTGATACGACCAGTCAAGCAGAACTCAAAAGCTTATGAGTAAGAACCAATCCACCCCCGTATCCTATCCTCTGCTCACACAACACACAACATGCACACGCCCTCAAATTGAGACAAGACTGGTCCTGGGTTTGATTTCTTTGAGGAAAGCCTGCTGGTTGTGTGGCAACCCTCCCTCCTCTGTACTCCTCCTTCCTCGGTTTTAGGATTCTCTTTTTTTTCTTTGTGGTTTGCACTGAATAAGCTGTTCTCAGCACTTATGGCAAATACAATTCAATCTGTTGGTAGATCTCTCTTTAATCTCATTTCCAGGGTCCTAATCAGTTCCATACATCCACTTGCGGCCATTCGGTTAACCAGCGTAACCCCTTCCCCCGGCCACAAAGAATCACATCTTTGAAAGATTCGTCATCCTGAGAAGGATCAGAGATGTTATTTATGTAGGAGTAAGCCCCGGCCCTCCACCGCATGCCTCATGAGTGGTAAACTGGCTGCGGAGGCAGGCGGGTGGTTATATACACATCAGATACACACCCACGTCTTCGCTTCCCGTCCTCGGAGCTGTCACGAACATTTGTTATCTCACGCAGCGGTCTCCCACCTCTGCAGCTGCTCCGCTCTCCCCCTAACGCCGCTGTGCTTTGTTATCCATACAGAAACTCCTGTCATACACTAATTGCTATGACTTTTTGTTGTGACGACTCCACATGTCAAATTGTTTTCTCAACCTCTTTCCTCCTCTGCCCGCCCTTTCGTCACTTCTGTTTTTTATCTCCATCCTTCCAGACCTACATGGGCAGATTCACCTGTTGGAGGCTCTGCAGTCTAAATTGCTCCAAGTTCCATTTAAAAGTACTTCACATCTTTTCCTCTAACATTGCTGGGCTCAATGGACAGTTTAAAAAACAAACAAATTTAAACCAGAATGATCATCTATCATCATCAACGATCATCTTGTATTCCATACGTACTTTTTTCTTTATAACCTAAAAATTCAACTCGACTGGTGACAGTTCAGAGCGTTTGAGCACTCACGTGCTCCTCGGTAATTCTCTGTTTGGTGTGTGCTTTGAAGTCGTACTGTGGAAAAAACATGGACGCTGTAAACAAAATGTGTTGAATTTGTGTGTTGAGAGCGTTTGAACAACACCTTGACAAGAGCAACGAAAAAGGATCAGGTGTAACAGGCCTATTTTTAATCCAGGTCAATCTACGTGGACAGCAACTAACCATGACAACTTAATACTATATAACAAATTAAATGTGAGCAAATATTCATATGCAATACATATATTTTTCATCATTAATCAAAAGTTTCTTACCATCAACCAGACGCTCTTTCTTCCGCCATGTTTCAATGTCTGTGACGTCAGCAACCTACCAACTCGGCCACCAACATTTTTTCGCAGACTTTCCAAGTTGTTGTTCCAACTTTAGGCACCCCTTTCTGCCACTATTTTCCTTCCTTCCCGTCTTGTGGGGCCATTGTGCACCCCCCCCCCCTGCACTCACAAACATACACACGGCCATGATCAGCCTTTTCGTGTGTGTGTGTGTGTGTGTGTGTGTGTGTGTGTGTGTGTGTGTGTGTGTGTGTGTGTGTGTGTGTGTGTGTGTGTGTGTGTGTGTGTGTGTGTGTGTGTGTGTGTGTGTGTGTGTGTGTGTGTGTGTGTGTGTGTGTGTTAGTAGTGGTTGATATAGCCTTAACCCACAAGCCTCAAGCGGAGATGAGTTGGCTATGAAGGTCTGGTAACTTTTTATTTATTTATTTTTATTTTCAAACTTGTAGCCTCAAGACTTTTACAACCTTCCTCCCACATGAACTTGTGTTCCCTATAAACATATTTTAATCTGTTAAACCAGTGCAGTTCCCCTTTAGGTACAGTGCACATGGAACAACGTATGCAGAATTCTACCAGGACTCTTCCACTGGTAGAAACTGCCTGGCACCGAGTTTCTGGGTGTCATTTAGTTTGTGGTAATTTATGCAGCTTTATTTTAGAAAATACCCAACATAAGCACAAGGCCTCTGTACAGGTCAGATCCACAAGATGTTATCGTAAGGCAGCTATCGCTTCCCCAGCTCCTCTTGGACTCGTTGGACTGGAAAAATGCAGGGCAGTGCATCTGTATCTGTGCGTGCGTGTGTGTAAATGGGTGTAAACGAGGTGTAAAGTGCAAACATAAATGCAGTGAAATTGCAAGTTGATATCACTTTTTAAAAAATACCAATGAGGACTCGGTGAGAGAGTCCTTGGGTTCTGACGCCCTGGAGCAGTTGCTCACTTTGCCTGGTCACTTCTGTCATATCATCCATTTTCTGTTCCTCCCTCACCCCACCCCTCCCTCCCTCCCTCCCTGCCTTCCTTCCTCCCTCCTATTTTACCTTTTTGTCTCTCATCCTTCCTTCCTGGTTAATTCCACAGGTCAGGTCAGTCAAGAGGTCTGTGCCGTATTTGTCTCCTGGTGTAATTGCTAACTATTTCTCTGTCACTAATAGGCCATTACTCAGGCAGCGCTGGCCAGCCAGCTCGTAAGGCCACACTGAGGGCAGAAAACACGAGGCCGGGGGGAGGGGGCCCTCTTTTTTCATTAGTCCCCCGAGGAACCGGACTGCTCTTGGCTCCAGGCCGAGACAGGCGAGGCCCTTTTAATGTTTTTGCAGAGCTCCAAAGCACTTTGTTGCCTCAATAAAGTTCATTTATGGGATAATAAGGCTCTGGAGGACACATGGTGCTGATTTGACTTGAATGGTTCCAGCATGGGTCACATTCCTAAAACCAGCTCACTTGTCTGTCTGCCTGTTCTCCGTCTTTTATTTCACCTCGTTCCTTCGTCTTTTTTCCACGTCCCACCTTTCTCCTGCTCCCCACCTCACCGTCCCCTGTACTCTTCATCCGCCATCATTTATTATTCCTCTTCCTAACACTTTGGCTGTGTAACTGTCTGGTCCTGGGTTGACCTGGGATTTGCACACCTGGGAATGAGTAGCAGCGAGGGGGCAGGAGGCCCTCTCATTTCCCATGATTTATTCCAGAGCTTTGAGGGGGGGAACGTGGCGGGGTAGATGAGGGAAGAGAGGCGATCAGAGGAATGAAAACCCTCAAGCCCGAAAAAACCTGGCAGAAGGTCAAGCTTTACATGCTCAGGCTCGACAGAGCCCAGTGCGCCGGACATTTGCCATATCAAAGGTGTGGAAGTACAAGTATGGCACACATGCGTTAAAACAGATAAACCCATATTCTGAGGACACCTTGACTTCTTTTTATCTCCTTGGTTTTTAAACACGAGGGTTACGTAAGCGTTGGCCGTCTCTCCCTGAAACCCAGTCAGGACATTGTACACCGACGTATGCTAAATGGATTCATCTGAGTTCAGTGTTTTTCTTTTCCCTCATTAGTAGTCGGTTAACCACTAATGCTTAGTGTATCTGCTCAGCTTTTCTTCCTCCCTTCATTGACTTAGCAAGAAACAGATGGGGCCCAAACCGCCAGGGCTCCCTCTCCCTCCCGACTGTCATTCTTCCCACCACTTCTTTTACAGTAATCTCTTGCTCTCAAACGGAAAATCGCCCCAGTTTTGCATGTCTGTTTGCGGCGCAACATATGAGACGGCGAATGTGGTTTAATGGGATAAGTCTTTTGGGGTTGCTTGGTGCTTGGAAACATGGCAGAGGCCACTTCGAGTTGCTTCAGTCAACTTAAAGACATCAGGCCTGAGGGTGTGAGCTTGAGCTTGTTAGCGCAGTTGGAAAAGGCTGTGTTTGATTCCACGATGAGGACTGTTTGAAAAGCTGTGAGTCTCGACGACTCGAGGCTGATTTGATGTTGGCGTTTGGGATCCGCTCCATTTTCAGTTGTGGGTATCTTGGGCTGGCATGCGGGTCGGTTAGCCGCTTCAGCCAAAACAGACCGCCGACGTGAAGGGTGCTACAGCGAAGATGTATTACGTATGAATGGGATGACTTTACATTCAGGTTTAAGATATAGATTGAGAATTGAGTTGTGTGGATATTCAGGCTTTGACTTCCTGCAGTGTTTTAAAAGTATTTTAAGGTTTCTCTTCAGCAGCCAAGTTCTCGGAAATGCGTGGACGTTGTAAAACCCCATTTCTGTTTGTGTATGAATTGAACAAATGAGATACAATATCTACAGACAAACAGAATGGTACAGCCTTTATGTGCCGTAGTATTTCTTGGCAAACTGGGAGCATTCGTGTTAAGACTCCAGATCTGTAGCACAGGCACGAGAGCGGCATTGTCTTTAAAGATTTCACGTGTCACACTCAACTACTGTTGGTGCTCAAAGCTGCAAAGTATGTAGGTATGTGCGGACATATGGTCACTTTTTAAGTCGATTTGAAGACCTTGTTAGCAAACTCTTGATTATTTACGCTTTCAGCAGTTACAGAGCAACACTCACATCGGTCTAATGGAGTCGTGTTTCACTCCAAATGGCAAACATAAGTCCCACGTTCAGTCTCTTTTCATTCTGGTTTAGGTCTCTGCCAACTCCGGAGGGAAATATCTGGCTATTTGGCTCCTAAATGCTCCACTATGTTAACCAGCCATTCGCTAACTGTGTCTGTCTGCAGCTTGGTGGTAGGCCTTGCAAAGTGAGGTCTCTGAACTTAAAAAACATTTTTCAAAACCGAAAACAGCTGCAATCTGAGGCCAAATTCAACGCTATGAGATGAATAAGAGCGAAACAAAAGAGTTATTTTACAAAGCAAACAGCGAAACAATCAGTTGAAACTTGATTCAAAGAGCCGTAATGCAGAGGAGAAGCTGCAGATTCAGGTGAAACGTCTCTTCTGGGCCATCATTGTGAGCGAGCCCTTACAAATTGTCGAATATTGTCGCTTAAAGAAATACCATAAAAACAAATTGTTCGCCCCCTTTCACACAGGAAATATCAACGTCCTGTATCACTGGATAACGCGAAAGATGATTTGTATTTGAAGGATGCACAATAACGAAATCTATAGTGTTCTTGAACAGACTGTTCTTGAAGGCGTCCAAGTCTTCGCCTAAATTGCCGCCTCTTGCCCGATGTCGAATTAGCCTTGAGCTTTGCTTTGATGATGATGATGTAGTGGTTTCAAGGGGGTTCATGTCCTCAACAGCGCTGGGATTTCAGTAGCGAAGAGGTCAAAAGGTCAAACACTCCAAAACCCTGTCTTGTCTCAGCCGTGGTTTCGGTTGCTGAGTTATTGTCATGTGGCATCGTACTGTAGATTAATTACTCCGTCTGACTTCACATCAACTTTATTGGACGGAGTGGTTTGGCGGTCGAGAGCTGAACGAGTTATACAAGGCCATATTGTCACACACCATCTAATTAGACACATAAAAGGAAACTCTTTTCTTTGGGCAGGAGTTCACAGGATGTAAACAGGCTGTAAAACGGATACATCTGTATTCGTTTTCTCTCCTCCCCTTTCTTCAACATTTGTAAATCTTTAGTCGACAGCTCAGAATCAGGAACCAGTCGAAGTAAATTTAGCTGAATAAATGTCTCTTGAGCTGAAAAACATAAAAATGGAGGAGTTTTAATGAGTTGAATGTTCAGCTCTAATACTCTCGTGTCACCACTGACTTATATTTCAGAGGGGAATATTATACTTGATCATACTGCATATATTTGACAGTTATATTTAATAGTTACTTTGAAGATTAAGACCTAAAATACAAACCATATATGTATAAAATATGATGCTTTTTTACACAATATATATAATGTAGTTCAAATTGACTCCAGTTTAAGCCAATAACATTAAAGTGCACTTATTAAAATCCCTCATAACCAAAGGCTATATATGTATTGATTTTTATTTATTAATGCTCTCTGGATCAATCATGGGCAATGTAAATTAGCCGGCTAACTCTGGTGCAGAGCATCAAATGGTTATGTTTATGTTTAAAAGTGTCCAGTGTCCCTCTTAGATAAAATAATGAATGAATGAATGAATGAAATTAGTGATGAAAACTTCAGCGTTGTCAGGATACTTTTATTTTGCTGATAAATCTTAATTTTACTCGTAATGGGAATACTTTTTTACTCAGAGATTTTTTATAGCACTAACGATCTAAGTACATTCTCCACCTCCAGATAGATTTTCATTTCCTAAAATTTTGAACCGACTACTCTTCAAAAGCCAAACAGACACTGAAAACATCTTTATTTTTCTTTGTTCTTAGATCACACCGTGTATCCTCGGAGATTATGCACCTAGTTCATCAAACATGTCGGAGGAGAATGAACCCTTCTTGGCTTGATTTAAATAATTCCCCCAATCCAACATTAGTTTTTCTACTTTTGTGTCAACACTACCTGAAAATAAATACATAAATAAATAACAACATCCTAATTGGATTTCGTGATGTTTTTTTGTCGTGATGAATGTCATCCTCTTTTAATCACTGACTCTAACCTTTTGATGCTCTGGCAGAAAAAGTCATGCCTTGTCACTTTGCCCTCATAACGTCTGCCCCCGCTGAGCAGTGTCCCTGTTTTAATTGATACCCTTTCTTCCTCATTAGGGACAAGTTGAGGGGTTAAAACACACAGTGTTTTTTCCTCAAATTGATGCTTTCATCACGGGATATTGAAGTGTTGGCATTTCCGTGATCTCGGCCTGGTGCGCGCGGTGACTGCCTCTTTGTCTTCGAGCTTTGATGCAAATTCACAGTGATTGGAGGTTTCCGGCATTTCAGTTTGTAGTCTCGTGGAAAGTGCTCCTGTTCACCTGATCTGGGTTATTTGGTTTTTACAAGCTCCAGGGGGGGGGGGGGGGGGGGGGGGGGGTGTGTGTGTGTGTGTGTGTGTGTGTGTGTGTGTGTGTGTGTGTGTGTGTGTGTGTGTGTGTGTGTGTGTGTGTGTGTGTGTGTGTGTGTGTGTGTGTGTGTGTGTGTGTGTGTGTGTGTGTGTGTGTGTGTGTGTGTGTGTGTGTGTGTGTGTGTGTGTGTGTGTGTGTGTGTGTGCGCGCGCGCGCGCGCGCGCGCGCGCGCGCGTGCGTGTCAGAGTTGATTGTGTGTGTAAGGATTCAGGCATCTCACAGACCTGACTTTCATGGCCTCACTTCAGAGAGAGCTTTCCCTTGGCAAGATATCCTGCCCTTGGGGAGACCAAAGGGAAATATTTATATATCATCCCCACAACCAATATTGAGGCCAACCTGTGAGGTCAAAGCCATTCGATGGACACCCTCGCCAGAAATGTGCAAATACACCTCCCAGCACGCCCGCTGACCCACCGGAGTGTCCCTGCAACCGCATCTCTGACCCACTTAGCAGACTTATACATCACACACACAAATTGGACCTATTAATACCAACATGCTCCCTCTGGGATTGTGAGCCGCTGCTTGCTGGAAGATCAAATATAAACATCTGGCTCTTCAGCGATGAAAACTACTGGCAGCATCTAATCTCAGCAGCCTCTCTTCACCACACTACGTCTGCTTTTTGTTGTTGTTTTTCTACTTCCTGTCAGACCCATTTAATGTGACTGTCACTACAAGCTTCTCATGGTTATGACAGTTAAACCCACTACTTATTACTACTATACTAAATATATTATTTTCATATATATTCCCCTATGTTATGGCTGCTGAAGCAGTATTTTTTTTTTAAATATATTGCAATCAAGAAGTTGAGGAAGATGGTTGGATAGGCTTTCTGCATTTTTAAATTGGGTACTCCAATGTTTTCGTATTGTATTTCCATTCCTCTGCGTGAGAGACCATCACGACTCCTGAAGTTACAGTATGCTGGTGATGTGTATGGACTTAAACTCTAATGCTTTGGAAACTGGTGTATATGCAGCTTGACAAGGTCGTTCGACATATGGGGGAGGAATTGTAATGTGCTTGCTTGTGGGTGTATGGCTGCCCGTGTATCTGGACTTTGACCTGTTTGAGTGGTAGAGTTTTATGCATTCAGGGCAACGACATAAAAATGGTGTAGTAAACATTTTCCGTTTTTCACTCATGATGAATTTGATAATAATGTGGATCAGCAGGGATAGTTTGGTTTAAGAGAGAATGAACGGACCATGTGGTGCCAAATATGAGGAAGTGCAGTCTCTGCATTAGAGCTGCAACAATTCATTGATTAGTAATAGACTACTAAATTAATTAGCATATTTAGCTCATAAATTCATTGGTTTAAGTATAGTTTTTATATTTAAAAAAAAGTTTGTGGGTATTTTCTGGTTTCTTTGCTCCTCTATGACAGTAGGTTTGTTTGAGATGTATTCATTTCACATAAACTATACTATAGAAATGTGTTATATATGTTTTTAAAATATTTTGTTTAAGTAAAGTACAAGGCAGCCTTTAAGTATGAGGACAGTTTTTTTCTCTTGAATTTGAAATGAATTGTTACAATGAGGAGAAAGTGGCGACTTTCAGTTTCAATTTAATGTATAGGAAAAAGTTCTACATTTAAAATAGAGAGAATCCATCAACACCTTTTCAAAGCTAACTGTTAGCAAATTCAAGTGGTTTTACTCTTCATATGCTGATTTAGTGTTTTATTTGGTGAGTTTATTCACATGAGGTTATAGAAGAGTTCCTGTGGGTGTGGTCTTACAGCTGCAGCATCAGTCTGTACCAGCAGAGGGCAGCATAACCCCACCTGCTCAGGCCTTTGACAGCATCAAAAAGAGTGAATTGACTTGACAAACAGTATAGATTGTGTTTTGATGTGGGATGAGGGAAGCTCAGGGAACCACCATCCATCAGTACAGTTCTAAACTATTTTTTCATTATTGATGATCTTTTCATGCATTTCATCATTGTTGTGCTTCTTGCGTTTCAAAATCTATGTGTTTGTGGCATTTCAAAACACGTCCAGATAATAACAGTTTTTCACCTTGTATCCACTCAAGTCAGATCAGATGGAACGTGAGGATGATACTGAACGGGCGTGGATGCTGTGAATAACGAGGCCACATCGGAGACAAATTGACTGAGAGGTGTGATTTCTGGTTGCAGGAGGGAACGGAAAAGGGGTTGTGGGTAGAAGAAAAAAAAGGTAGTAGCTGAGCAGAGTAAATGAAAAGAGAATTCTTGTTTCCACCACTCTTGTTATTGCAGCCTGTTCTGGCTGTCAGAGGACTTGGCTGAACCCTGACCTCGCTGCCAGCAGCATGAGGAAGTGGTTAAACAGACTCATAACAAGAGAAAGAGAAACCGAGGCTAAGGGGAGAGAAGTGCATGTTCCCTCTGAGCTTGTCTTTGTTTTTTTGGCACGGCACCTCAGGCCACCACCGTGGTTCCTGTGCTTCTCAAACTCTCTCTTGACTGTCTGTTGATGATCCGGCCGCATGTTTGTGTGTCGACCCAAACCGCATCTCCTCGTTCTTTAAGAGCGAGTGACCTCATTCTCTGTCTGATCACAATGCTCTCATGAGAAAAAAAAAAGAAGGTCCCCAATCCCATTAATTCAACCACTCTCCGCTGACCATGTGGGTGAAGTGCAGATGGATAAACCAGGCTGCTGCTCCATTGCACTCGGGCAGTTTCACGCTCATAAACGCAGTCAGGGCTCAGTGGAAGCACAGTCATCCCGCCCTCCCTATCCCGTCATGTTGTTGTACCACTGTGTGTGTGTGTGTGTGTGTGTGTGTGTGTGTGTGTGTGTGTGTGTGTGTGTGTGTGTGTGTGTGTGTGTGTGTGTGTGTGTGTGTGTGTGTGTGTGTGTGTGTGTGTGTGTGTGTGTGTGTGTGTGTGTGTGTGTGTGTGTGTGTGTGTGTGTGTGTGTGTGTGTGTGTGTCAGCAGACTGGAGGGGACATGCCAGATGTCAGTGCTTCGTCTTGGAGCAATTAAACCGGTTGTTATGATGAAAGAATTTATTTTCCATTTGTTTCTCCTGCTCAAGACTAATTGAGTGATTGAGATCTTAATTAGATTAGCTCCGTTTTTTTCTTCCCACCTCCATTCCCTCACAGCCTCTTTAATCCCTCATTTGTATTTAGACTGTCGAAGTTATACCTCTGTGTTTAAACTCTTCTGTGTCGACACGGAAAGCAGCTAATTACTGCACAACTGCTGCAGTTACTGGATTAAGTCTGGTGGTCAGTAATAGACGTCCGTCCTTGAACAGGTGAAAGAGACACACATGATCACCAGAGAATATTCAGCACATTATTTTTTTTAACATATCTTTATCTCCAGTATTCAATTCTGTCATATATTTGCAGAATTTAGTGTCACATACCAATCATTGTTGTGGGGCGTAGGGTGACTGATGATTCACTAGCACACAATTGCTAGGTTTTGGCAAAAGAAAGAATCGTGTTCGTAAAATCAGTCCACAATACCTCAGCTTCCTCTCCCACAACATCTGGTCGAATGATCGTGAAAAATCCTTGTGGATTACAGCGTCCGTCTGTCGACAAGATGGAAGTAAACACTGTGTGTGAGAGGATGCTGCCTTTTCAGTTCCTGAAATGGCATTGAGGAAGTCTTTCCAGCACAATGTTTTAAAAAAAGAAAAATGTATTACTGATGCACAGTCTTTCCTTCACCGTGCTTAAAGTTGGCTCTGTGCTCTTACAAATGTGACTTTTCTTTTTTCTCTTGTAGTGTGTAAAAAGCTCTCTGTCCCAGAGCTTTGCAGAAACCAGCCAAGTTGTTTTGCATTCTGGTTCTTTGCGAGACAGCACTTGGGTAAAAGCTATAAATTATTTATCCATTGGTTGTTAGCAGAGATACTCTGGATGCTAATAAACTCCCACAATGTTTGATCTCCTCAGTACCTTCGAGCTGAAAATAGTTGATTGTGACTGAGCTGTATTTCAAAGGGGCTCCTTTTATTTGCCGTCTTATTTTATTTTGATGTGTAACAGGCAGCGGGTGGATGTGTTGGTTTGATGGAGAGTGGAGTTAATGAAACCTTTAGATATAAGTGATGAATGAGTAACGCTTTGTGAAATGATAAAGTAAATATCTATGGTTGGCAGCTTGTGTGTGTTGTAAATATTGATTTTAGTAGGTTTTTTTATTTTAAAAAATAGGACCTGACCCGCACGTTGTCTTCATACGTCTAAAGGTCTAATTGGAACTCGCCGATCCCTGCTGAGCCGAGGTTGGTGTTCGCTTACAGTGAGTGACGAGGTCAGAGCCTAGACGCCCAACGTCAACCCTACATTTTCTGCATTCACATATTAATCTTTTCCACATGAGTTGGCTGAATGAAATATACTGTATATATTTCACCGAGATGTTTTTCCAAGACTGCGATAACATTATACCACCCTCTCTTTAAATTATTTCCCCCTGTGCTTGTCAGTGCCGTCACTCAGAACCCGGGGAACGCTGCCATGGGAGATTGTAATGGACAATCAAAGCCTTCACACTCTGTGAACTTTTATGTTAGTATTACGAGGTTAATGTTACTGTGGGCCAGAATTCAAAAATAGCAGGTCGTTGCAGGCTGTGGATGATTCGTCAGCGGAAATCACATGCTCAGCGAAGCAGGTCTTCATAATTGCCCCACAACACTGACACACTGCCTGTTGATGAACTCGTTGCTGCTTACAACAGGATTTAAAATAGTAAATGTCAATAAATACAGTTTAGCTCAGTCACTTAACACCCAATCACTTATTTTCGGGAGAGAGAAAAAAACTGCTTTATTATGGTCGGGAATGCTAAGACTTGTTGGCATCTGGTTGATTGTTATTGTAATCATCCCTCACACACACACACACACACACACACACACACACACACACACACACACACACACACACACACACACACACACACACACACACACACACACACACACACACACACACACACACACACACACACACACACACACACACACACACACACGCATGCATGCAATTCCACCAACTGCATCCTCCTCTCAAAATCTAACAAACATTAACTTCCAGCCCAGTCAGATTGACTTCATACATCCACCAACTCCGGGGGGAAATTACTTGCAAGTTATTTCTTTTTTTTCCAGCTTGGTATTGGCAGACTTCCATATTGTTTTCCCCTTAAAGACATGTCACTTATGAATCAGAATGGGGGGAGGGAGGAATCGCTGTTATTAGAAGGAGTGAAAGTCTTGAAAGTGGGACCCCACCACCGCTGCTAAGAGACGTGTAAAAATGATTCATCATTTTCACCAAGGTCAGAGGTTTTTTGACAACAGACGGTAGCACAGGCTGCGCCACATCCACCATACTGCATGTTAACACCTCTGCAAACACAGGTAAGAACACAATAAAATGCCTGTGTCGGTTCTGTCTTGTGTCAGAGTTTCATGAGGTGAGGTAGAGTTTCTGTTTCCTGTGCTAAAATTATCCAAAGGCACTGAAGGCTGCCGAGGCCCCTCAAGAACATTACTGCAAGTAGTGGGTGTCATAAGCTGCTTTCAGACATGCACTGAAGTCATTTTCCTGGATTTTGAGGGAATGTCTGCAAATGTTGCTCAGGACATTGTCGTTTACTTTTCCTGCCAGAACCCTATTCAGATTTCTGAAAAATGTCCAAGGGAGCTCATGTGACAATACAGAATGATAATTCATTGTGAGCGAGTCGGCGTGTTCATGACCAAAAAACACTGAAAATAGAAAATCCCAAAAGAATACCCTTATTGCCATATACTATCCTTCCTGTGTGCAACTATATGTCTTTATGACATATGGTATTTCATGTCTGTTTGTCTCTGTGCTTGTGTCTGCAGGAAATTTGCATGTCTGGTAAAGCCTGGGGAAGCTGTGACCTTTGCTGTGACCCACAAGTTAATTACAGATGCAAAGCTATTTCAGGCAAAAACAACTGGAGTAATAGAATAAAATATGAGACACGGAATAGTTGGTTTGTCTCAGAACATCCTCTCAATTATTACAGAATATTCTGTGGCTATAAAGCAGTAATTTATTTCCTGTAAACAGATTAATGGAGGCCACTAATTATTAAAGGTTATATCCTTATAACGTCTAATAACCCAAAGTATCTTAACGGCAAACTTTAGTCTCAAGAGAGCTGTGGCTTTAGGAATGTAAACATGACTGTTGGCTTGCGTACTACTCATTATTTAACTTTAATTTAGACTCCGTGGGAAAATAGTGCAAATGTACTGAAGAACTACTATTGACCCAAACTGATTTTGTGCATTATGTATATTACTTCTATAACACTTAAAGTCAGAAGTCAGGAATTCCTAGTGTGTAAAATGTAATTGCCCTTTTAGTACATGCATGTCTACGTTAAACAGGACAAGATTCTTAAACATACGGCATTGGGGACAGTGTGCAAGAAAAACTTTAACTCACTCATCATTTATTTCCTTCAAATTGAATTATTCTGAAGCCCGATGCCTGAAGAAGAAAACGTGCAAAATGTGGCCATGTGGTCTGGACTTTACTCTTTGTTTCTCAGGAAAAAGAAAATACCATGGACATATGTGTTTGCAACAATTACAAAGTCAGAATTTAGTGGGTGCAACTTAACATTGCACCATTCAAGCCTTTGTCTTGTGTATTGACCTTGAATGATTTCTGAGAGGTTAAAACGGATAAAATTAGAAGCTTATTAAAGATAATGCTGAGCAGCATTAACGTTTTAAATTATGTGAATATAGACAGATACTGGCAAGACTTCGTCTTTGAAATTTGACTCTGGCTTTGAACCATATAGGAAGTTGGACTTCCGAATGAGATCATATAATGGGAAAATACAGCCTTCAGTGGTTTTTACTACCCATCATCTCTTAGTTTGATTAAAAGACTTAAGTTTGATTAAAGCCAGGAAACCATAGGAGCCATGGGAGTCTGAGTGTTAGGTATTTGTATAAACTCTGATATGTTACTTCTCTTATACCGCAGGGGGCCATTTTGTTTATGACCCAAGCCGAGTGGACCACCACGTCTGTATTCACAAGCTCTGTTCACCATGAGAGCTGTAAGAGCTGTAACAGGTCAGAGCCGCTCCAAAGAAGTTTCTGTCACGTGTTGAGCCCCAGACAGAAAACGGCACTCTGGAGAACCACAGGCACCCATAAATATTCAAACCCAGAGAAGTTTATAGAGTTTGTCGTTAAGGATTTATGGTGGGCTGCCGAGGCAGTCATGGGGTGGCGGTCGCGCTCCGCTCTCATTAGAGCGCCAGCACTGGTGTTGAGAAACGGAAATAAGTGTTAAGATTCACTGATGCAAACATTGCACCCCGCCAGTGTGAAAGTAATTAAGTCTGCTGTCGTTTGGAGGGTTTAATATTCCCGTTGAGTTGTTGCATCGTGGTCTTTGCCAATTTCACTGTGCCACATTGCTTTCTGCCCCAGATGCCGCAGAGTTTGTGGTTTGGAAGGGAAACCCCAGGACAATGGGTTGTCATGTCTTTCCATTTAAAACCATATTGAATCAAATGGGCTTCATGGGGTAACATGTGCTCAGTCTGGACATTTTCAGGAGTTTGCCATTAACATATGACGAACTCAGCAGGAGATTGTCGGAGTGAGACGAGTTCACGAAAGCCGGTACATTTCCAGAACATTCTGCAGCCTCTGGGTAGAGCATGCAGGAGGCAGGACATGATGCGGAAAGCAGTTTTTTTTGTTTACAGTCATCCACACGCCCACTCGCTCGCTGTGAAATTGAGATTTTCCTACTGTACTCTCACATGGGCTCACTCCGACATTTTCCGAAAAATTTCCGAGGGGGGCTGGCAGGAAAAGTTCCAGTAAGGGCTCGACTAACATGTGTGGTCATCTGCTTTCTCACATACAGCCCTTCTGGAAAATTTTGAGAGCTAAATGTTTTGTAGTTTTGTAAAATTTGTGAGAAATGTGCATTTTAAAAGAACCATGAAAATGGGCACTGGCTACTTTACATATTGAATATTTTGTGTTGAGCTAAAAAAAAGAAAGAAGAGGAACCTGACGTGTCTGAGTTTGTCAGCTTGAATTTCCAGCTCTTGTGTTTGTCCGTATTATTGTGTGAACTTCAAACCACATTTAACTTTTGCGGAACATCATGGGTTTGGGTCAGCATGCTTGTCTTTCACAACCTGCTCTCCACTCAGCTGGATGGAGGCCCATGTGAACTCACCACAACCACATGATGCTAAAACTAATAACCAACATACTGACTACTTCATCTAGCATCTCTCACCTACCCCTTTCTCATCTTTTTACTTCCCCTTTACCTTTTCTCCTTTTGTCTACACACAACTTTTTCCTCTCATCTGCTTTGTTTAGATCAGACATCTCTCTCCTCCAGTCTGTTCTTACTCCATAATTTGTCTTTCACTCACGCTGAGTTTGAGTTATTTCCAGAGGCTTCTCTGCAACCTCAGCTTCCCTCTCCCCCCCCCCCCCCCTCTCTGCTGCTGCCGTGTCATTTCACTACAACCCTAGGCCACAACCAAGCTGTTGCGACAGCACCATTTCCCTTCAAAAACTCTGCGTCATTGGTGTCGCCACACTGCACCAAGATAATAGCTATTTCAAAGGAAAAGGTCATGGAAACCCTGTACTCTCCAAAGACATTTTCTCTATTTTGATAGTTCTGACGGCTTTTACAAAATCCTTTTGCAGTGGCTGAATACATAGAATGCTACCTTGCAATCCTGGTGTTATAGTGTGCAGTATGAGTTCTGTTATCATCTCGGTGAGTGACGGGCAATTTATTAAAATATCTCTCCGAGACACTGAATGTAACCTTTGATGACCTGGTGTCTTGCCTCCGGTTAGGAGAGAGTCATCTTATCTGATCGACTTCCCCGTGGCTAAATGTGTGTCTACATGTGAACAATCAATTACTCCATTAATGATTTAATTTAATGAATTAGCCTTTAGAAAGCCCCACGTCCTAAGGTGGCCTCCAAAACCCAAAGATTCAGGCTACATCCATACGACCATAATGTTTTATAACTAAAAGGATCTACATCCACACAAGTGTTTTAGCACCATATTAGTATTAATCCCTGACCACACTAACACACCTGAAGACGTATATCGCGTGACCATTCACGTACACTGAGCATGTTTGTGCTGGTAGTCGAGTCGTGATTGAGAACGAAACTGACTGCGTCATCGTTTTCCAAATGTCTCAGTTTTTGCCCTCCAGACCACAACACAGCCCTGGAGTTTTCAAACTAAGACGGGCGAGCATTGTCTCCAAACTTTTCCGTTGTATTAACGGATGTAGCTTCGGTTTACTATAACGCAACAAAGAAAAGGAGCAAACCAAAATCTTTGAGGAGCTTAAACCAAAACTATCAGACAAGTAGAAAGTTTTACACCATGGATGAAAAAAATTGTGGATGAAGCGAAGGCTTAGCATATGAACAAAACTGCATTCATTCTAGAAAGTACTTTAGGAAAAAACTATGTGGGTTTCTGTTAGGATAATCTGCTGAAAAAATCAACACAGAAAGTTGAATTCGGTTTTTGGGCAAGTAGTAACATTTAATATATACTTGCTGCAAGGGGACAAGTCAATACAACAGCACAGTGTCTGAGTACCGAGGTTGTCCGCCGAATACAGGAGATGCAAGGATATTTAAGCATGATGGGCGGTTCCCCTTTACAACGTATATCTGGGTGGTACTTGTTAACAGATAAAGTCATACAAACAACAGTTGTCTACACAGACAGTCATATGGCAGGGTCATGAGTTTCCTGAGTCACATTGCAGGGTCATGCATACCCTGAGGCGCTTCCGCTTCCATAGTAGACAACAGGACATACGAAGATCACGTCTGTATACAACATATGAGTACAGACTGTTCTCTCTAAGATCAGCATGTTCTTTTTAGCTAGTTATAATACATATTTTTCTGACAGTTTCATTTAGATTAATAACTTAATTACATGTTGGTTTGAAATGAGTTTGTTGTTATTTCTTTGTTGTTGTTGTTTTTTAAGATACAGCCCAAAGATACAGTTAACATGTCTGAGACATCAGAAGAAGCCACCGGGGGGTTTACTTCTTCTTCCCACGAGCCACACACCCTCGTAGTGCCGTGTGATCCCACCAGCATCCCAATAAAAAGCAGGAAGCTTAATTTCCTATCTTGCCAAAAAATTGCTCATCCGTCCTCCCCTATCTTCACAAGCACTCAGATTTAAATAAAAGAAGACGGTGGAACAAGGCTGATGTTACAAGAGAGTAAACAAGGCTGCCATGTGAGGAATCCAGCTGCATTTTTGCAATATATAAAAGGGGAATTGTTGATGTCTATCTCCCTGTGACAGATGGGGTTACAATAAAAGCAGGGCCAAAGGAGATGTGGTGGTTTGATACCGGCAAAGATATAAAAAAAAACAATTTTTGGAATGCGACAGGCATGAGCTGCTCCAGACATCTTTCTGAGAGGGAATTTTCGGCATCTCAAGTATGAATGCCTCGGCATGTATTCGGTCTCTAGATTAAGACGGCGCCTCCATTGTTGTTAAGCTGTTAACATAATATCCTCCACCAATTATCAATGTGTCCTTTCATACTGGAGCTACAAAGGAAAAGTTGTGTCGTGCACACACTCGTGTTGATCTGGCACTCATTAGTTCCTGTCTTGATATTATGCAGGCAAAGTGTTCATGTGGTGATGTTGTTGTTTGGTGGTGGTGGTGTTTGTTTGTGTTTTTGGTCGAACCAATTACTTCACCAGAATTTGTCTTTGGATTTGTTTGCTAAGAGGAAGCATCCGTTTTTAATAAACCAGTATCTATTACACAAGACGACAAACCAGTACTGATTAAGGGCGACTGTACAGGAGACCCTTTAATGGGTCAGCATTATGCACGGCCAAACGGCCCTTAGCACTGTGAGCTAAAGGGATTTCATACTGGTGTGTTTAAGGTCTTAGTTCATTATTAGTGAAGCTAATGGGACCAAAGAGGGCTGTTTCCTTATGTGTCATTAGTTTCTCTTACATGAGCCCTTGGTGTCTGTACACAGGATTGGAGCGCTGAAAATAGACCTTTTCTGCTTTTCATTGGTGTTTTCTTTTGTTTGTTTTCTACCGTCTTGCTGCCCACGAATAAAAATGAGATATTTGATGTCGTTTGCTGTCGGTCTTACCTACGCCCACTCCTCAATCAGTTTCACCTTCAATCATACACTTGTGTGACTACACTCTCTTCCTCTCAGAAATGCAAACACACATACACAGCAGTAGAAGGGAACATGAGGCAAGCCGCCCTCATGAATTATTATTAGGGTGAGTTTATTGAAATGGCCATGCTTGCTTTTTCGATATCTGGTCAACGTGTTTCCCTGTCTATCATAATTTAATGAGATGTCAATTAGTACTTGCAGGAGTTTGCCAGGTATCTCAGACTGATAAGGCCACCGCTTTGGTGTAGCCTCTGCTCCTGCCATCTCATCATCCAAAGATGCATTCACATAATCTGTGATTATCAACCTCAAATCAAAATATCAGCTCTTCAAATTGTCCAGTAAATAGGCCAAAACTATGTGGTTCTGCAGTCCATAAATGTACCCTCCTTCACATTTGAAAAGCTTTGTCTTGTATACAGTATGTCTTTAAAGTTGAGGTAACAAATCTGAGATATTAGTCCTCAGTTATCCAATGGACAAAGTTCTTAAAACAGTCATCACATTTAGAAATAAACTACTGTCCAATTTATGTCTCTGCATTAACCTTTAATCTTGTAAAGCAGCACTTTGGTGTAAGAAAAACACAACATCATTTGTCATTAAATCTAGTTTCTCTGTCAGAGGATGTGAATAATTAATGAAGGCTTTTGTGCTTTGGCAGCATTAAGTATGCAGGATTTCGGAGAGGTCTTAGTTTCTGTGCAGCAGCCAGCTCCGAGTATATCTGAGTATGAGTCAGTTCAGGCCGCAAGTCTTATATTAACACAGGTTTCTTCTGTTGAGGAGGTTTTCTGGTGTGGGGTGGGCTCAGGTTCGTAGAACTGAATTTAATTCACATCATAACCATGCACAAATACAACTCTGATCTCAAGAATCTTTTGAATTCGTTAAAACAGAAGAAGAAAGAGCCTGTGCACGTCTTCCCTCTGTGTAATAGCCTCAGTCTGTCAGCCTCTATCCGTCTGCATGTCCATCAATAAGTCAACATTACATCTGTGTGTTTGTTGGGCGCGATGATGTATTTATAGGGATTTCCTCAGGCTTTCTCTCTGCACGTTAGATGTTTCGTCATGATGCCGAGCACTGTCAGGTGCTGCCTGAGTGTTACTGGGCGACATCTGACTTAGCCCAATGTTGAATCTGAGTTATCCGTCGTGACTGTGGACTGTCTGATGACATTTGTCACTATTAACTGTCGTGGGTAAACAAAGACTCCTCATCCAGTCTGTGACTCAGTGTTGACAAGGGCACAGAAAGTTCATGTTGTGTTTGTCGGGAGCATGACCAGGGCCCAGCCAGACATGTATAGACTGTGGCAGCTTGTCTTTGTTTTCGATGGGCAGATAGAGACATTTCCCTGTGGATGTCAAAGGACAACGTCCCAGATGTGTTGAGGTGAGGTGGTTTTTTTTATGTTCTCCTTCTCCGTCTTTCTCATTTCCTTCCCTCATACCGATCTTTCTGCCTTTGTGGAGAATGTACAGTTTAACATTTTAATAAAAGTTTAGCGGACTTGACCTGAGGAAGTGTCTTCACAGAGATAAGAATCAGGGAAGTACGTCACCAACAGCTAAATCTGAAATGCTTTCTGATTTGTTTAGTAAATGGAAGTTCAAGTTCTGTGCTTATTTTTTTGAAAGTTATAATATGTGGAAAAGATACCGTGACACCCTAATTCAGTTAAATTCTCTACATATAGTCTCCCAATTAATTTAATTAATGTAGCCCTATATTACAAAAATGTTATAGTGGCATTTAAGAGAATTAAAATCTTCCATTGTCGCTTCAGCGAAAAACTCTGCTTCTCTGAATCTAAGCACACTTTCATTATCTTCCAGATGAGGCAGAAAGATCTGTAGCCGCCAATGACTGCATGATATTATAGGTCAAAGGTCAACATCTGTGATGAAATACATCGAAATGTGGTGAATAGCGAGGGCTTCGTACGATACCAGGAATAATAAAAAAAAACTCTTTTACTGTAAATGAGCTCCGTTTCTGATCGTCCACTTGTTGGCAGAGGTCACTCGCCAGCCCTCCCCGACGTCCACAGGTTCCCTGAGAAGTCTCATTATCCTTTTATCTCAACATTTATCTGACAAGAGAGCAGAGAGGGAGCATCTAGGCCACATTTAAAGATTAATAAAAGGCAGTAAAAAGGAGGAAAGAAACCCCACAAAAAGAAGGCCTCAAAACTCGCAATTCTGTTTAATGTCTGCATGTGATAGGGTTGACAGAATTATTAATCAGGAACTAAAGAAAATTCAGACCTTTGCTCTCCCATGCTTCACTAAGTGTCTTTAGTTAGCACTATTACATAGCGACTGAAGGTCGGGAGGTCTGTTGCTAATTGGTTCTACAGGGTTTTGAATAACAGTGAGCGGAGCCCAATTAAAAAATCACCGAGACACCACAGAGGAGTAAGAGGGAGTGAGAGAGAGGAACCGAGGGAGGGTGGGAGCATAAAAGAGTGAGAGAGAGAGAGAGAGAGAGAGAGTGACAAGGGACGTGCAAGGAAAGAGGGACCACAGAGAAGAAAGACAGAAGTGAAGCCGTTTCATCACTTCTGCTTCTCTTTCCTCAGCAGCGAGCTATTAATAAAATTTATAAATCAGCGGTGGCATAAATTTTAATAGAGGCTGTGGAAAAACAGCCAAGGTCTCTGAAGATGGCTCCACCTCATTTGAAATTCCATTTGCATAAAAGATTCACGTAACACGGTGCAGACTTGAAGGGACTCGTTCTTTTTTATCGCATGTTCATTTATTAGTAATAGCAGCCTTTTTACATGGCGGGATCTCACACGGGCACTTTGGAATATAAATCAGTGTCTTTTTAGAACAAGTGTCTCCTTCCTTTTGCGCCTTGTGTGTGGCGTGCATGTGTGTGTTTTTGTCCAACAATGGTCCCATGGTGTGCGTAAGCATTACGTGCGTGTGTGTGTGTGCGTGTGTGTGTGTGTACGGGCTCAGTGTCCACCTGGTGGCTGTTCCTCTGAGACACAAAGGAACAACCACTCCCCAAATTAGTGCTTTGTCAGGGAGGGCGGAGACGCTGTGTCAGGAGGAACAACATCCCCTACCCTCAGCTGGCTTTCATACACACTACTGGATATGAACAGATATGAACTGACATATACCAGTTTGTCAGGCTGGAAGCTCCGACTCTACCAGTTGTAAGGTAATGTGCTCTCAGTTCAGTCGCTGCTTTGAACAGCAGGTGACTCTGACAAGTGGTGGCTTATCAACAGTTTGGAAAATTAGATGATGCTTCCACTGAAAACACCCTGTCACCTAGATTTTATTTAATATATGTAACCACACACACACACACACACACACACACACACACGTCACCTAGTGGTTTGTGAACTGCTGTGTTGAAGCCCAGAATTTAGCATTTTGGCCAGCGCCCTCTTGTTTTTAGCTTGAGGACACTGCACATCCACCGACACCTGCGACCTGCACCCATTGGATGGTACTGGCTGTCATTCACACAGTATCCACACCCCAATGCATACGGCACTTTATCGTCTATTTGACTCGGAAGTTTTACAAAATGAACATCATGTTGTATTGCAAAAGATTTGGAAAAAAATGTATACTAACATTATAGTTCAAGTGAGAAGTGGAGTCATTTTCTCATGGACTTTCATAGAAAAGTCTTCTTTTTGCAACCAGTGAAGTCGCCCTCTGCTGGTTATTTGAGAGAATACAAGCTTCAGGCACTTCAGTATTGGCTTCACTTTATCCGGACCCAGTGACCACGTTCATTTTTATTTACATGATTTAACAGTGCTATTTGTTTTCTAAACCTATTCCCGGTCTCTGTGATGATGCATCTTATACACCTACCGTCCACCACATGCACCTTGTTGCGACTCTAATACAATTCATTAATGTCGTGCTTCATTTACTGAACAAAAGCCAGTGAGTACATTTGCCTTCACAACATAATTGGGAAACAATTTAGTGGGAGACGTGGTTTATTGAAAAACTTGGGCGCCTCCTGTTTACTGGAAACCGAACAGTATCTGCAGCACACTTTGATCATTATTAGAGCGTATCACTGTGAACTGCAGTGGGCACCTGATACTATAAAGTAGTGAGGATTCTATTGTGCTTGTCCACTGAGACTCTCAGAGCGTCTGCTGTGGATTATAGTCGGCCTTTAATCAACTTGGAGCAGAGGCCACGTCCCGCTACCTCCCCTCACACTCTTTACCCATGATTGGATCGACAGTATTGACCCAGATCATCAAACACAAGCTCTATACATACACCCGGGCCATTACGTTATGTGATCTTTGCTGGACCTCTAAGCAACAAATCAGATTTAATCAATGGATTTAGTTACACTAAGGAATCCTGCAGTAGGTTTCTTGACCAGAATGACCGAAGAGAATACAACTATGTATTTGTTCTCATTTCTTCTGAATTTCGGGATTCCAAATATCCATGTTTACAAGTAAAGATAATATTTAATTTAATTTTCTCAAAGTCAACATTAACCTAAGCAAGGAAGCAAACAAACATGTTATTGGAGATTTCTATTCACACAATACATGATTTATAACACATTATACTGTAATATGAGGACATTTATCAATGTATTTTATATACCAACATTTATAACTAAACACTTATTATTTATATTAGTACAGATGGGTTTTAATGAAGGTTTAGTTGTCCTTCATTATATGTTCATACAGCAGCCTCCACTTAAATTGTCGATAAATACAAATCTTACATACGTTATAAAGTTTTCACCAACTCTGACACAAGTGTTGCATTTTGCCGCCCATCAACTAGAGGTGAAACAAAAAATCAGTTCAGTAATTGATCAGTCAATCGACAGATTTCATTGTGTGATTATGTGTTAAAATTGATTCAGACATAAACAGGAGAAAAAATCTGAGTAATCTATTGTTTTTGTTTTATTAATCATGATGATTTGCTGCTTTCCTGTTTTTCAATTGTTGATCAGGCCATAAAAAAATTTAAGACATCAAATGAAGCTCAAAGAAATCGTGATGGACAATACTTTTCAACATTTCAAAGAACACTTACTGAGTAACACTACTCAAATTGATTGATAGTGGAAATAGAACAGCGCTTGCCGCACTACATGTATTTGCTGTATTAAGGCAGAATATCATTCAGGTGTATATGAAGTGTCCTATGCATCCACATCCAGAGGGAACATGTGGGTATTTGTTTGACATTTACCTGTTGCATCTAATTATGCGGAGCTGCCAACACTGAGTGACTTCCTCCTCATTGTTAACTTCCATTTGCTTTCTCCTCTAATGAAGCAATTAATGTCTGCCGTTTCAATTGTTTGCCGCCAAATAGTGCTCTATTCGTCTGTTTGCAAGAGGAAAGCATTGTGCTGAATAATGCATGGCACATCGCCGTGACAGACAGCGCAGCCATTTGAATTATGAACACATCGGGTGAGATGCTAACTCACTCTGACTAGTTTGAAGGAAAAAGAGAGTCTAAGGCCAAAAAACAAAAAGCCTGCTCCTGTGCTTCTGCGGCTTCACCTTTATTGGATGCGATGGATGCGAGCAAGAGTGGTCGTCTTGGATCCTTCAACGTGTCTTGTTGAAACCCTTTTAAACCTGAAGGAGAGCGGCGCCGCCTGCGGAACGTGCTGCTGTCAGAACGCCTCATTTAGCAGATAAATGTGTCTGATTTGCAGGTGAACTGGACCTTTTTTCTCTTCTGACATTCTGCAGGAAGTGTGTACTTTTACACGCATGCAGGTAGAAATGATGGACATCAGGAAAACTCATTTCCCCTGTTTTCTTCTTTCACCATAGATATTATCAAGGATTATTTATTCTGCTCTTCAACAACCCTAACCAGCTGCTATCTTGCTAGAGGCGTCTCCGGTTTTCTTTCATACTGTCCAATGATCAAACATGGGACTCATAAATCGCCATAGATACTAAATATACAACACAAATCACGTAAAATAGCTCTAAAAATACTTCATCATAGAGTAAAAATCTGACTTAAGATATGTTTTATGACACACTAAACCAAGCTGATCAACATGTTAGTATTATCATTGTGAGCATGTTATCATAAACACATGTATAGTCAAGCTTACCAGCCACTGTAACGATCTTCCTCCATGTTTTGTCTATATACAGCTCCAAGAAAGAGGATCAGCATACCATTAGCATGTGCTGTTTATGACCATTTCCATGGAAATTGCTGTTTCTGGTTCAGTGACTTCCGTCTCTGAGCCAGAAACAATGAATTCATCATCACAAAATGCATCACAGGGGCTGGGAATAGATCGATTTTGTTAAAAAATTGCATATAGCCCCAACTTCTGTTGTCTCAAGTTAAGCTGAACACATCCCTCTATTTTCTCAAAAGATCCGTTCATCTCTCGTAATAGAGTACACAGGCACATCTGCACATTTACATAATCATTTTATATAGTTCCCTGTGGCAGCGTGTCAAGATGTTTTTACCTGTATTTGTTCTCAGGTATTCTTTGATAACGTTTACGGGGACAAGACGGTGTTTGATCAGTGGGAAACAGGAGAGGTTTGTGCTGAGGAAAGTGAGTCAGAGTAAGTGGGGCGTGCTTCAGGGGCAAACTGGGGTAAAGCACGGCAAACCACCGTCTGTCACCTTGAAGAGAGGCAGTTCAAATCTGCAGGGAAGGGATCTGTCATGAGAGAAGCTCGGGCACATTCCCCCTGGGAGACGAGGGGGACTGTTGGTGAGAGACAGGTAGGGATGGTACCGAGGGAGAGAGGAGTGTCGTGAAAAGGGAAAGCTGATAAAGAAATAATGAGAAGTTGTGTGCATGTGCCTGTGCCGAAATCCAGAAAACTGCCTCTGACAAGGTATTAGCACATAAAAGTGAAAAGAGGGGTAACAAAGCAGCTTTAAAGGACACTTTGGCCCGTTTTCTGCAGCGACGCACTGCCTAATCTATGCAAATCAGGCTCAGTATTTGCCTAGCTTGAGAAAGCAACTCTATTATTATTAACAGCAAAAAAAAAATGTGTGGCTGGGGGTTATTTTACCTCTCCCAGCAGGGAGGCTGCACATTAACAAAAGGAAAATTGAATACAACGTTCACCGCCTCTATTATTTTCTGTATTTTCCGTCCTCTTCCCCACACGAGGATGCTTCATCTCCTAAATTAATTAGCTCTGAACATGTCTTAATGATATTTATACTTTTTAGTCTAAGTGCCTAATTGCACTTCTCTAAAGAAACAGTGTGTTTTAGAAGACGAGCTGTTTGCAAGGGGAAATATGGAGAGAATTTCTCAGCTTATTTAGATTCTTTTTTTCTTTTTTTTTTACATGTTCAGCACATCATTAAGTGTGCTCCCATTGTGGCTGTGCTTAACCAGCCTCCTCTCTCCGTCTCGCTGCTGTCTCTCTGGGGATAGATTCTGCACCAGGCTGTTGGTCACTTAGTAAGTGTGTGTTTCAGGGGCTGAGGAACGACCAGGGAGAAATGGAGAGTATGTGTTTAATGCTCTGTAAATATGTTTGTATGAGTGAGGCTGGTGGTGGTTAAGAAGCGGGACATAAAACAAAATAGAATTCAATGGATGTTTGGCCAACAGGTGATTAATCTGGCCTCTTGAATAAGTGAAAATCACAGACTGTCCATCAAAATTGTCAAAATCAGTGACATTACATGAACAATACATAAACACACAACAATTTAACCAAATAACCGGTGCAAGAATATACTGCCCATTTGATATAATTAACACCTTTGTATATTACTTTGTATATTACTTTATACAAAGGTGAGACTCTGACAGTCAATGAAACATCTCCTCTAAGCTATGTTTTTTTTAATTGTACTGCTGCGTAGTTATAACATGAATATTCAGCCGAGCCCAGGACGCCAGAACCAACTACTTGTCATAGACATCTACACACCTCAAAAGAAGATGAATAATACATAAACAATGCTACTGCATGTGCAACTACATAAGGAGAAGTGTAAATAAAGACTAATATGAAAATCCTATTTCTCGACCTTTTCAACGTGGTTGTTATAACCTGTAATCTTCTTTTCAAAACACAGTTCTAATCCATGATGAGATCAGTCATGGATTCAATTTCCTGTCTGTGTGAACGCGTCTGACTCGGACAATCTTCTGAGTTCATCATATGTAAAAAGGCAAACCCAATTTTCCGGACATTTTCTGGAGTTTATTTCTTAAAACAGCTTGTGTTTATTGGGCCGTAGACCTGGTGCAACAGTGCTCTACCACATTTGATACTGTGTATCTACGTTGGATTTATTTTTTATTGTACATGTCTCTTAGTCACCGTGTGTGTTGCCATCAAGCTGAGAAGCACTCGCCTAATGGCAGTGGTGGAATGCCTAATCATACCATTGGCTCAGTGTAATTCTAATTTATGTTACACAGCGACCTTCCATTATCCTCTGCAGTTAACTTGTGTCAGCCGTAGATGACATAAATGTAGAATCTCTGTACATTTAGAAATACATCTGTACAGAGAACAGACCGGATGACCTCACCTGTCTTTCACCTGTCATATGATGGCCTCACCTCCCCCTCCTGCATCTTCTCTTGAACGTGGGAGACTCATGAATGTGAGGGCCTGTAAATATGCCTATGCATATGCAGATGTATCACACTATACATAATGTAACACATATGAATGGATTCTACACCCAGAGAAGATGCAAACAGATGGATGTGATGGTGCACACATGTACTGTACACGCACACACTCCCATGCAAAAGAAGCTTGACAGCGACTGCTCGCCATCGCTGTGGGCTCGCGGCAGCTGCTTGATGTAGCGGAGAGTAGATGAGCTGGACAAATCTGATGTGGCTCTGAGCACTTCTGTCACTCAATATGTTTATATGTAGGGTTTTTGTAAATATCAAGATTAATGTCATTGCGTTTGTGTTTTTTTTTCCGGTGACTACATTTAATTTGATAAGTGGTTGGATGTGTAGTGGGATGTGTGGTCACAGGAAACCAATGACACTCAATGAGGGTAGGAATAAACAGAACGTGGCTAAACTGCCATGAACCGCCGACACCTCCCCCACTTGGCTGCCTGTGGGAGGATCCATCACACTGTCAATTCAAATGCAGCTTAAAAAACATAATCAAATAACTTTCTAAATACTTTGTCGGATCACATATATTGAGTGGTTTCCCTCCGACTTGTGAAAATCTTGTAAAAGAGTTTATCTTTTTCTCTGACATGATTCCATACTGTTGTCTGTAGTTTCTGAAAAGCAATTATTCAGTTCAGTTCAGTTTATTCACAAAAACGGTTTAAAATACAAATACGTCATTGTAACATTAGCTAATGTCAATGTCATTACAGAATGACATTTAAAATATTAGATATTAGGCGTTGTGTTGAAGAGTATTTTTACATTTCCTTTGGCGTCTCTGTCATAAAAGCTTCATAAATGTGACTTTCTACATATTGATAGCATTGTTGTCACTTTCAACACTCATATTCACTGTTTTCTAAATTTTTTACAAAATATTTGCTAGTTCTTGATATTTCTCTGCACCATGTGGCTTCAGTGAACAGCTGAAAGACCCTCGTGTGATTTGATCCTGGGTGTTATGATCTCTGCCGTTGGCCTGCTCTTCACAGGTTTCGACGATGCCGGCCCATGCAGGGCAAGAAAAGTTAGGTCTTGGTTCAAAGATGGCGGCTCTTTCAAAAACGCACTTTGCTTTCACTCTCAGCTAAAGGAAATCCTGCCTACACTTTCAGTGTTTACCCTTTCATCTCAGCTGCTGCCCTCATCTTCTCGCCTCTTTCTCTTGTTATCCCTGCATCCAAATACCCCTGCCCCCCCACCCACCCCATATTCCCCCCTGTTGTGGATATTGCATTACTTCTCTCTTGTTTTCTCCCCCTGCTCCATCTCAATCAAGAATGCAGCAAGTTTTATGAATTCATCAAAATGATCATGGACAGTCCAGGGAGGCATGCAGGGAGGTAACAAGGCGAGACGATGGCTGTTGGAACAGATGGAGGAAAGAGAAAAAGAGAGATGGAGGGGAAAGAAGAGCACAGTGAGGGGGGGGGGGGTTGTTGCTGTACTGCTGAATTTTAATGAGTACCAGGGGGAATTTCTTTCTCACATTTCTTTTCCCTTGCTCCCTTTCCATTATTTTTCCCTCGGATGCACCCATCTTCTATGTGGCTCTAAAATCACTGCCACACAAATGAACTTTAACGCCGTCTGGCTCTGACCTGGACAGCAGCGTGTCACTAAACGGAGCCATCGGCTACGCACCACGAAGACGGCGCTCCAAAATTCCTAATGGAACCGCCAATTTGTCATGTTTATCTTTACTGTCTCCCACCAGCCACCAAACCACACATGCGGCATCCGCGACATCCCCTTCCCGGAAACCAGTGCAGATGAAAGCAGTGTTTCTTACCATGACAGATCTGCTGCTCATCGGTGAATTATTCATTCTTTTCATTAGAGACTTCCAGATAGCATCACAAGCATCCACACTCTCTATTTCTGGTCTTTGTGTTTTTCTCTTGAAGTCTTTCTTTCTCATCAACTTTCTCTCCTATCTTCCTTCACTAAGCCCTTGTGGCCTATGGCTTTTCCTCACTATCTTTGCCCTCTCTCTCTCTCTCTCTCTCCCTCTCTCCTGGGAAGACTTTATTATGCTTTGCACTGACAGCAAAGTACACAGATAAAAGATAATTGCCTGGCTTGACTCCTCCATTGATATGAAAATAGGATTTAAATTATTCACAGCGGTTTAAAGGTTAGTTGAAGGTTATTAGTGGCAGATAGAAGTAGAGAGGCACAGGGTAAATCCTCGCGTGTCACGGGCTGCGGCCGGAAGGTGAGGTGCCTTTCCGAAAGGCGAATTTGCCGTGCAGGCAGTGGAGACATCTTGTGAACAAACCACAAACGCCTCTCAGGGGGACTGGAACATGGCCGCGGAAGTCGGTTATCAAGCAGCAAATTAAGGGGTGGCTTTGCCGCGGAAAAAAACATTGTCAGTTGTAAATAAGGCTGCGTTCGATCCTTTCCCACACTAATCCTTTTCCTTCGTCTGCTGTCTAGCCTTGAATAGCAGTTCTTCCCCTCATGCAGAGACATCAGTGCATGTTAGGTAATAAACAGTGTCGGTCTTCAGAGGATAGAAAAGGTTGAAGTGTTGGGTTTAAGTCAGGGTCAATTCTGTTGGGACTCTGGCTTGTTTTGCACTGTGGACACGTTGGGCTCAGGGGGACGGGTGGGGGGAGTATTACCTGCTCTGTTCTTCCTGTTTCCCCCGAGGACATGTTCACTGATCACAGCAGGGGTTTGTGGGATAAATAGGAGAGTAGAGGTTATGAGGAGTCCTTTCCCTGCTCCCGTTGTATTATCTCGGCACTGGCTTGTGTGTCTGAAGGGCTTTGTTTTGCCTGCAGACAGGATTCAGACATTTCTCACATGGGAATGTAGCACTAGGTGGCCTGTAAACAAAGCAATCCTGCCATCATCCGAAGGTTTGGCTGCCACAACTGTCTGCTTCCACCTCACAGTTATTAGTCTGCATATTCGATTTTGAAGAGCATAACCATTACAACAACTAAGATGATTCAAAACGTCAAATGTGTTAGTTGTACTACTACACACAATACAGAAAGGACTTTGTGATAAAACCAATAAAAGCAGCAGCAATAAAAACAGGGATAAGATAAAGTGCCTCGCTGTGCCGGGACCAAAGGCAGTTTTTGTTTTATTCGAATTAAGAGTGCTTATGGCACATGGGACACATGAAAATTTGAATCCATTGTAGTGGTTTGTCGGCTAAGAATATCCCACAGATGCTACTCATCACAAATATTTTTTGCTTGGAGAGTTAAATGTTTAATTACTTGTGCTTGATCTTTTGTACAGTGGAAGCTGCTTCCTAAATTAACATTTTTAACCAAGATGATTTGAATTTGCAGGTCGAGGTAGATACGATTTCTTACTCATCCTTGGTGGACAGTGATCCTGCGTCACTGTGGTCCTAGAGAAGAAGAGTTACCATCACTGTCTTAAAAAAAAAAGAAAAATGGCTCTATTCCTCATTATAGATTTTATTATCCCGCCTATAATTCATGAAAAAAAGATGAGTAATTTCATTCCCTTATTGGAAGGCAAATTTGTTTTTATTCAGAATTCAAAATTGAGGTCCCTCTTGCTGTCTCTCCCACCCAGGGAGCTTATTGATTACCTGAAGCCAATCACTTCACAGCAGAATATCCTCAGAGAGCAGCCAAGCACCATTTTCCCTCTTATTCTTTAATTAGTGGTACAAACCCCTGGGCACTAATCTATGCGTCCCCTCTCTGTTATTCTTCAGATGTGCACCGCTTTGATTTCTCTGACCCAACAAGAGTACAGTATTTGGACTGGTGTGCGCTGCAGGAATGTTAATGTTCCTGGAAAGAGAGACGCTGTCAGCCTGTTGGCAGACACGAGGAGATCAAGCGAGACTTTCGTCTTTCCATATTCACACCTGTACGCATCATCCCTCTCAAATAAATTCAGATTTATTGCTGTCCCTGAAAAATACTGAATGTAATACTCAAATTTGGCAGGTGAAGAGACTGCAGGGAGGCAGTCATACAGAAGCTGATCCAAATGTATGTCCTTGAAAGTCCTAAAAAATTTCAACAGGATGGGGGGGGGGGGTCGATGAGAAATGCCCCATAAGCTGCTTGAATTTGAACAATGTGGTGCGTTTATTTCGTTCTGTCGTTTGCTGGAGTATGCCAACAAAAAGAAATGACTGACTGGCTGATCATTTCTTTTCTGCTTCTTATTGATGCAGTGCACACCTCAGTACAACCTGCTTTCTGTCCATTCTCACTGTTGGCAGCTCTGTGGGAGTGATCAGAGGTCTGAGGCTTTGCTCAAAGATGCTTTTGGCAGTTGTTTTGTGTGAGCGCAGTGAATGAGAAACACTGTTCCCTCACCAGGTTCCTTCAGCTGTAACTTTGAGCCAGCGCTCCCCCACAGCAATCTTGCCGCCACGTTGAGAAAACCTTAATCACAAACTGGTGAGAAGTTCCTGAATGAATTAATCAGTGATTGATAGGGGAATAAAGTGAAGGTTAAGCTGCCCGGGCATCCACTTGATGTGGCCAGGTTTGTGTATCAGTCATGAGCCAGAGCCGCTACCTAGCACACTTCAAATGGGCTTAGTGCTAAGCCAATTACCATGACTTTGCATGGTGTTGATCTGACTGTGACAATGAGCAGAATGGGCTTAATTGCGTATTGCTGTGATGGCTAATGCTAATTTAGTAGCCTCTTGGAAAGCCGAGCCCCGAGGTAAACAAAGCAACAGGGCTAATATGTTGTTAGTTCCATCTCCATACGCAGGCAGAGCTGCTACTAATCTTCTTACAGCGAGCGGCGTGCAGTCATGCACCTTCCGGCTACGCACTATTTCTTTTCTCATAGAATGAATGTACATCTGTCACTGCACAGCTGAAGTATCTGGTTTAAAAGAAATCACACAGTGATGATTGATCTCCTAAGTGGATGCAATGATGAAAAGTGGGAAATGACTCAGATGACATACAAGAATGTTTTCTTATTAAACAGGGATGAGTAAGTCATTGTGAAGCTGATGTCATATAACACCTCTGGGAGACTGCCATCATCACGCTGTGAGAAATGTTCTCCTTTTTTTTTTTTTCGGCATTGAAGGCCAAAACCTAAGTTTATGTCGTACGTAGGAGATCCTATGACCTACGTACGACATACTTATCTCCTTATATCCTTACACACTTGCATACGTATGTTCTACGTAGGACAAAGGATCTCCTACGTCGGACATGAACTTTAAGGCTTAATTAGCCTGTTGCCCTCCTTGGGCTGTTCTCTCTACCAGCGGTCCACATGGCTAATTAATATTCATCACGTGTAGTCCGATGGTGTCATATGTGAATATTAATTAGCCATGTGGAACCAGCTGAGTTTTACAAGAATTTGCTTTCTACAAACAGTTAGACTACATACAGCTGCAGCGGTTTTCTACATGTTTAACATAATTATGCCTGTTGAACAGGTGTTGGCTTGTTACTCACAAAGGTTTTTTATAGGCCATAACGTTAGTTCACTTCACAAACCGTATTGTCTTATAAATCACTTCATACTATCGGCCATTTATGTGTTTTTGCATTTAAGGATGCTTCCTCACCCCGATTGTTTGGTCCTGACTTTTCAGTTCGGTTTGAATTTGCAAAAGCTTGAAAAGTTCCGAGGACAAAAAAAAAAATTCTGACTAAAACAGGTGGTGTCAGTGCGGATCAAACTGAACCATGGCTTAGTTAATTTGCAGTGTGGTTTGGACTAACGGGCCAATTGCATGAAGTTGAGGCAGGCTCATCACCAATTGAACAATAGAAGAAGAAAAGTAACCAGGAGAGAAGTAAAAATGAAACGAAGTAACGGGAGACAGAAATCTTCAATTGTAATTTTGTTCAAAATCAGAGTTCAACTTGAAAAAAAAAATCATAAAAATGCTAAAAATTGAGGGAGGAGGTATGGAAAGGATCAAAATCACACCAAATGTTCACTCATGAACTTTCTCCTGATTTGCTCTGACAGGTCAACAGAGGAAGTGTGTGGTTGCATTAGTGCGCGTGCGTGCGTGTGTGTGTGTGGTGGGTGCAGTGAGGGCAGCCCTGTCTCATATCTGTGGAGGCCTGCAGGAATGTTCCTTGCCTTTGAAGAGTCTGCTGTCTGTGCTCAACAAATATCAGGTCCAGAATGAAGGGAATGTGGCTTCACAAGGCTCCATCCAGCCCTGTTTTATTAAGGGATCCCGCTTTCTCATCCTGCTGCCTCTGTTGTTGTGGGGGGTATGAAGAGGGCACATACATACTGATGAGGTGAGCTGGACTCGAGGCTGGAGCTCAAAGAGACATTCTCCCTCAGTCAAAACACAAACCAGCCTGACTGGATGATGGAATCACAATGAGGCTGAGGTTTGTGGCTGGAATGCTAGAGGTTTTTTTTTTTTGTGTTTTTCATTATTTTTACCAGCGAACTTTATGTGTCTTATTTTTCCTTTAGACAAGTGTGTTTATAGTCTAAAAGAAAGGGGAAGTCATCAAATATAATCATACCAGAGGAAATAGTAAATTATGGAAGTTTAAATGTAAAATGCTGGAGCAAATGTCTGAGGACAGAGTTAATGTATTTCATAGAGCAGTGATAAAACATCTGGTAAAAGACCCCACATCCCTTGTGTGAGTGTGGATTAGGTTTGATAACTGCAGTTTCTATTGGTGATTCGTCTGGTAATTGGTCCTGGTAATTGTTTTACCAAGATGATTAGAAGAAGCTTAATTTTTATTTAAATAGCTGCATTTCATTTTGTTAGTGGGATGAGTAAAATAAAAAACTGTTTTAGTAAACTATATGGAGTGACTTTTATTTTAAGACTTTAGCAAAAAAATTGGACAAATTTGGCAGCCTCTACTCCTGTCATTGGGGAAGATACTTTTCTGCTAATGCTGCAGCCTGTCATGTCTACCTGCCCATTTATACAGAAAATATTTAAACTAGATCTAAAGTGGTTCAAAACACTTGCTGTTTAATTTGATAAGGCAAATGGGATGCGGTGCCTGGGACGGATGAAATCCACTGTAACCGGAAAAGTTTATTGACCTTCAGGATGGATGGAGCTTGCTCACACTGTTCCTCCCCCCTTCTTTCCTTCTGTCCTCCCTGTCCTCTCCTCTCCTCCCTCTCTCCTCCCCTCCAGCACTGCATTACTAACTCCCGAATCCTGACTCAGCGTCTCACGGGCCCAGACACCAATATTGAGTGCTTTTTATCGTAGCCGCACTTTTTCCTCGTTTGAAACAATATAGCCTGACTGTTGCTATTGATTTTAGTGGATTGTGCTCTGGTAAGCACTCCTTCAAGCCCCTGCTGCTATATTAAGCAATCGTTTCCCACAATAGATGACACTCTTTCTCTGCCTCCCACAGCAATTTGGTTGGCTCTAATGGTCCCTGCATTACTCAAACTCCACATTGATTGCACGGTAGAGGATTTTAAAAGGAGTGGTCGAAGTTTCCGTCAATGTGGCTGTCACAAATGAGGCTGTTTTCAGATCCGCAGGAATTTTTCCCGCGGATCTGGTACAGCTTGACAGTTCAAGGTACTCGTGCCATTAAATGATATTCAAACACGCTGCGATGTAGGCGTGAGGGCTGTGCAGGATGAAACTCAGTAGCCCACAATGAAGTATCTTTGACTAGAAATGGAACCTTGAAACAGTGATGTGCCTGGATTGATTCCACTGGCCCAGCATTTATTTGCATGCCTTTGGTTCTAATGTGATGTGACTACATTTCCCCGCCAGGCACCAAGGCCCTCTGAAGTATGTCTCTTTAAATCACTGGGGCCTTGGGATTGCAACTGCAAATGATTTCCGACGCCAGGCTGCTTTTCACATCAGCTGCGGTGCATTGGATTCCCACTACGCTATCCACTATCTCCTCCCCGTGTCACCGAGCGTCAATAAATCAGTACGCTCTGCTGGCAGACCAGGGAACATTTGGGGGAGAATAACATGCCCTGCAGTCACGCATATTTAAATATACAAGGGTCTGTGTCGCTGCTGATTGGGCCACACATCACAGCCTGGTGCACCCAAGACAGTGGAAATAATGGCTGCAGTTGTGGAACACTTAAGTGGTGAAGCCATTTAGCATGTGACCCACCGATGAAATCTAATTGGCTGCACACCACAGACAGAAGAGCAGGATGTGTGAGAGTGTTTATGTGTATCTTTCACACTGTTGGCACAGTGTGTGTGTGTGTGTGTGTGTGTGTGTGTGTGTGTGTGTGTGTGTGTGTGTGTGTGTGTGTGTGTGTGTGTGTGTGTGTGTGTGTGTGTGTGTGTGTGTGTGTGTGTGTGTGTGTGTGTGTGTGTGTGTGTGTGTGTGTGTGTGTGTGTGTGTGTGTGTGTACGTACTACTAAATACTACTGATCAGTAGCCAGTGTGTGTTTAGAAAATAATACAGCCATTACATTACTGTGTCCTTCTTTATTCATGTTGGACTCCAACAATTACTTTCATTATTGATTATGTGGTTGATAATTTTCTCAGTTGATTGGTAGAGAGACGCAGCGATTACCTGCGAACATTTCTTCTGCTTTTGCAGATATTTTTTTGCCTGGGCATGGGCAAACTTCTCACAATACGATAACTTGCAAGACGAATGGTGTATAAAAAAACAAAAACAAAGAAGACACCGATTTAATCTCGTCGAAAGGTTCAAATTTCGCTCCTTGAACCAGAACGGAGCCCTTTCCTTTAGGTGGAAAAGGGGTATGAAAGCTTCAGAATGGTTCTCCTCAGCTTGTCGTGTTTCAGATGCACAGTCAACAGTCTCCTGACGCATTTGTGTTGCACAGAACGATGACTGACTCCAAGGTGGGGGTGGTGAGAATATTACAGTCGTGACTGTGACGTACATCCATGTAAAAGGCGGCGGCTGCCTACCCAGCTGTCTGTCAACATCTCTGAGGGGACAACTGTCAGATTAAGAGCACTAGCTTTATGTCAATAGATCACAATCTGCCTTCTGGCCTCAATTATATTGCCTTTCATCCTCCGAACACCACGCCTCCACCCCCCCTTCACTCACACCCCCGGTGTGGAGGGGAGTATTAGCCGTGAGCCTCATCATGTATTCAGAGCTGTAATGGCTTCTCGGCGCCTGCACTGCATTGATTAGCACCGAGGACCGAAGGGAAGCTACATGTTGGCACGGGCTTTATGAACATTGCCATGATGGATGTCGGGCCCGAGTGTCATTAGTGCTGTTGTGCTGTGAATTCAGCAGTAGATTGCCAGAAAATCCTCTTAGCGTGGCCTGATATCCTGTTAGCGTGGCCATGGCACGGGACATGTGCAAAAGGGCAGTGAAGACTAATTTGCTAATGGAAAATAGTGTGTATACGTGTGATGTTCCAATGCTTTGATACTTTTTTTTTTAGCTATTTTTGCAGCAACTATCTTTGGAGTAATATATGCTGGTGTTGTGAATATGTGGAGTGAACTCCGTCAGTTCACATGAGGACTGGAAACGCACTCTTTTTTTCCTCCATGTATTGCCTCTACTCCCCCACTCTTTCACACATGGACAGTCCCTCTGGGCCCACCTCCGCCAGCCAGGGTTTATTATCTATTTGACAGAAGGGCTGGTGGAAGGCATTTGAACACCCCATAAATTGTCATGCAGGCTGCAGTGTGATGCCTACCAGTTTCATTCCCCCGGCAGCCTGGCATATAACCCCGGTGCCAGCCAATCACGCCGCCATTCGCAGATCCTAGTTGAAACGGTGCAGCGCAGTTAGCGGCGGAGATGATTTACATAGTGGCAGAGCTCATTTTCATAATGTTTCCTTTATTATCCGAGGAAGAAATTAACCCAGGAATATATTTACATACCAGTCGCCAATGGTAACAGCTTGCTAATTGCCTGTTAGATGATTAATAAGCTTACAGCAGATGCTAATGAATCAAGCACTCTTTGTTTCAAAGGTGCTCATGTGGCAGGGCTTCTGTTGTTTTTTTGCAGCTTAATTACAGCCATAATTATGTACTTGTTGCATCTGCTTTGAAGCAAATACAATCAAATTATGGAAACGATATATATCTGAGTGAACGCTTGGCTAATTGTGGTATGAATGTTGACACAGAGTTGTAAACCAAAGACACATTCCCTGTCATCGGTTTAATTGAGGACGCCTCCTGAAGACGTAGCATATTAATACAGATTGACACTGTGTTGTTTTCTCTGTGCATCAGAGCACCAACTCGGCTTCACTAGTTCTCACCAATAATTTCGTTAACTTTACATTTAGTGCTTGTCTTTTGTTTTCAGCAATTCTGGCGTCAGACTCTCATGTCGTATCCTACTGACTTTGGTTACACTCAGAGTTTCACCCTAGCAGCATATTGAGGTTGGCATTTATGATTTTGAGTGAAATGTCTCAACAGCTGTTGGATGGTTATTGGCCATGAAATTTTCTACAGATATTAATTACACCCTTTAGGAATTTAAATAAATGTTTTCCTCTTGTGCAACCATCAGAGCTTATTTTGTGAATAAACACCTGCAAAACTATTGACAATATAATCATTGTCATTTAGTGACAATAAGCAATACAAACACCCTAAAGTAAGATGGTGAACATGGTTAAAATTATACCTGATTTCAACATGTTACGCTACATGAAGCATTTGGTTTTTTTTTCATATTATTTTTAATTCATGAGTAAATCAAATCACATTTACATTTTCATGATATTTTTCAATATTCTCTACTGTGACTTTTAACTGCAATTTACTAAATTCACAATGGATCATTCAAAAATGCATTTGTTGGTTAGAAAGGATGTGGACTTTTTCATCCTGCTTCCCGTTACCCTTCTCGCACGGCACTGGAAAACCTTTCAACAGTTTACACCACGGTACCATCACATTACAGTACACAGTTAATTGCCAAAATTAGTTGGTGAGTAGCTAATGGCTTCAGATCTCTTTCACACATTTTGCTCTGCTCTCTTACATAATTTGGAAGCGTTTTGCACATTATGCTCCATTCAAAAGAGCCAATGTAGTTTTAGATTGGATTTTATTTTATCATTCTAGCTCCTAGTTCTATACATGAATGTGTGCCTGCAGAAAAACATTAAAAAACTGATACACCCACAAAAAATGTCTGTGAATTCACCCTCTCTCCAATCTTGTCTATTCTTTGGTACAGTATTATCATGCCCTTCCTAACACACAGATAAGCTTTGGTTTATGGAATAAAGGCTAGCTCACCGTTTGTGATGCAGAACCGAATAAATCCCCTTTCAAATCCGCTGTTTTGCATCAGTTATTATTTCAAATATCCATTGTACTGTTTTAAGATCTTGAGCTCGAGAAGCAACCCCCCATCACATACACACACCTACACAATCTCTTTCCTACTTTCCAGTGAAGCATGCCCACTGCCCATGTTACACATTTAGAAAGAAAACATATCCCTAATCCCTGTCTCCTTTTTTTCCCAGGCTTAAGTTTACAGTTTAATAAATGGCTGTGATTTAATTGTACCACAGCACACATCTCTCAGTGCAGCGAGTGATTAGCACGACAACATCTTCTAAAACCCTGCGCTGCTGTTTATTTAATTGTCCCTATGATGCCGCGGCTATGCTCTATTTATTTTGCTGCTTAACTAAAACAAAAGGCAAGGTTCAACGTTAGTTGAGGCTCATGCAATATTGAGCAGAGTGAGAGACTGCGCCGCACTCTAGAGATGTTTCTCCCAAACATGCTGCACAAAGCCGAGCGAAGTGTGTACTGTACGTGTGTGTGTGAGTGTTCACTGTGCCAAGCCTGCGAATAACACAACTTTCAGTCTATGAATAATTTCCTGCGTTTATGCTTTCTTTGCCCCCTGAGTTGCTATTTTTTCCCTCCGGCTTTCTTCCATTTCCAATGCAGATTTCTCTCTGCTCCAGCTCCCACATTTGTTTCCCTTTTACCTCGATGATCACTTGTAATCATAACTAAAACCTTTGAATGCATTTTTTCCCCAAAACATGTTTTGCTGTTTACCATAACAACATTCTTGAGTTGGTCACTTGATATTATAAAATAAAAACAAAGAAACTTTTGCAAGTGTTGTTATTGAAAAAAAAAAGGAGAATAGATTTGAGGCATTTGACCCCATGTTGCTTTTTATCTCATCTGGATCTGGAGCTATACATGTGCCAGTGAAAAGGTGTAAATCGATGTAATTCACACTGCAATCAGAAAGTGATCAGACCTGCCAGTCAACTTCCAGTCTGATTCTAATTATGTGAACCACATGTAAGCTACATGGCACCTTTTTGAAAAAGGTGCCATGTTGCGATGTAATTGCTGAAGTTCACCGAACCTCCAGCTAGAAAGTTGGAAAAGTACATATTGTACAGTTACCTCTGACCTTTGTAACTTTTGAAAGTCACCTTACGATGATGTCACCTTGTGATGCTAAATCTGTTGATATAAGAGAGACCTGCAACTTGTCTACTCTTCTTGTGACTGCAGACTACAAGAATGCATGTAAATAAATGTCAATAAATACATGTGACTGTAGGATCATGGTTGCATAATCTCTTATCTTGATATCTAATTACATTTTATCACCGCTACTTATGATAACACTGTACAGACCAAAGTAGTTAGAAATAGTTTTAATATGGCAACAAACAAGGTCGGTCATACGTAAGAAGGATGGAGCCTCCTGTCTGCAGTTAATTTAGTTCGTATTTGTTCTCTTCTTCTTAAAGCTTGTGGATCACACGAAACAGAGCAGTATCACCGGAAATCGTGCCAATGTAAAGGTTGATTGGAAGTATGTGGGCCGTGAAGGTTACACCATTTGAAACGGACTTATATATATTTTTCCTACGTAAAGGCAGCATAAGCATCCTTGTTATTCTGAACTAATTACCAAAAGTGTTGCTAATGATCTGTCATTGCACAGAAGAACTAGTTACAGTAGGTCAAAGTTGAACCAGTGAATTGAGCCGGTAACTGTGATGGATGTTCACAACAGACAGTTTGGGTGATAATTCTCTTTGCATTAGGTTTTTTGGGGGGTTAAGCGGCGTTTTTCTTACCCACAAGAAAAGTCCTATACATGTCTTTTAACTTTGATAACTTTATCACTTATCATCTATGTCATTTACTTCCAAAACTCTTGTTTGTCACCATTCAGTTTTTGTACTTTCTACATGGCTGCAAAAGCCTGTCTAAATTCTTCTCTCACCACAATCATATCACATTAATGTTTGGATTTTATGTCTGTGTTGTCCTCAGGGGTAATTTAATGCAGCTTCTTAACATTAAGTAGACACATAATACCTGTGTCATCAAAAATAAACCCCTTTTGGATTGTCAAGAACGAATCAACGAACGTCATCTAACCGAAGATGTTTATCGGCAGTCGTGAGCCCTCTCTGGATGACGCATGTTTCATATGAGTTGGTCAGGAAATTGGTAATTGCTTCATGATGCTGGTAATTTTAGAAGTTGTCCTGAATGGCTTTATTGTTACCAGAGGTGCCCTGATTCGAGCTTCCCACAAGTCTTGACGACAGCTGCACATGTTGACAGACACACCTCCACCTTTTGTTTCACATATATTGCGGATCAAAGAAACATGGAATGACCGTGCAGATAGTGAATAACCTGGAACAATCGGTTGCCTCATACCGAGTGTCGGCACAAAATCTCTGTAGAGAAACATTATTTCCAAAGTGCTATTGATCGCTGTAAAGAGTTTCTAGAATGGTTCCCTTGGATTGAGGCAGAATAAATCACCATGGAGCCTGAATACAATGGTAGGAATAGAGGACACATTCTGCTTTGGATTTTACACTGAGTTTGGGCAAAATCCTGTCACGCTCACCTCAGACGAAATCAGCCCTCTAAAGTCATATTAATGTTTTAGTGGATACACACAGAGAAAAAAAATCTACCTCTGACAAAGAAAAATGAAATCTCTTTTAATGTTTCATGATTTGAGTGATCGACTCTATAAAGATGAAACTGTTTTTCTGGTCTCTTGTCTCCACACAGATGCCGATTTTCCTTTTTGAGCCAGTCAAGCTTTTCTTTTTACGCCATAAGAGTTTTAGGGGAGGACAGGCTGCGCATGCATGATATTAATCCCCTATTTCTGTCACCAGGGGAGCGTGAACTTGCCTTTCATTGATCTTGTAAAACTATCCGAGTTTAAATCTTTTCCTCCCTCTTCAAAGTGCAGTTAAGAGAAAATCTGGGTGCGTTTATTTCTGAGCTGCCTGGGGAAAAATAAAACTTTAAAAATATGAAAATAGACGCACTGAAATACCGAGGTCATACTCATGCAACGATATACATTCACAGTATCCAGGCCATGCTAGGGATACCTACTGCAGTACATTAGCTGCAAATGCTGGCAGGGGATCTCGTGGAACCTCCTCTCAGCTCATTAATTTCCAAAAGTTGGCCAGAGTCTGCAAAATCGTGCTCATAAAATATTAATATCAACAAATCTTTAAGGGATGTGTAAGAAAATATCATAGAGGGACCAATTAGGGAGTGTGCCTGAGGATTTTCTTTGCACTTTATCCCTTTCAGTGGAAATCTACACTTTACATTTAGGTTTACATTTTCTTACATGTTTAACACAGAGGAAATTGTGGTTTGTAGATCAACACATTTTACTAAAAACATGCCCTCTATTTAAAATGTAAATTCCTTATTAAACTTAATGTCACTGGCTATGCATACCAACACGCACATATGCACGCATACAGTGTCTCACTGAGTTCATCATGCTGAAAGTATTTGTCTGTTTTAACTTGTGCATTATTCATTTTTTTTATTCAAGAAACTACTTATTCGTCTTTGATCCCCCTCTCCATTAAAGAAAAGCAGTTTTTTAAAAAAAATACCTATTAGGATTATTGTTTCACTGAGCAGATCTAAATATAATTTAGGGTGTTTGTTATTCTGTTCTTTTAAAGCTACAGTGTGAAACATCTGTGAATAAGTTCTTATTCACAGATGTGTTCATATATGTATAATCACTTGCAACAAAGAACCAATGTTTTTTTTGTCACC